>NC_056744.1:691587168-691649668 GCF_019279795.1 Protopterus annectens | reverse complement strand
GCTGTAGTCATGTGTGGCACATCACCCTCCTGTCTTGGGAATGGGAATACCATCACAGCTGTTTCACATGCAATCAGCTAGAGGAGGACTGCAATAGGTGCAGAGGCCATCACCTGATCATGTCCATCACTTACAATACACATGCTGCTGCTGCTGAGCAGGTGTACACCTCCACATCCATCAGAGAGTGTGTGGTAGGGACAAGCAAAGTACACCAGAGAAGGGCTTGGAGACTAAACCCTAAGCATCGTCTGCCATACGCCTAACAGTACAGGGGTCAAACCCCTGACTGACTAGTCATTACTATTACATGTGCATGAAGTTACTACATGTGCCACAAAGCCGACATGTTTCTGTGCTGTAAGAACATATATGTGTGTAGGTGAGAGACATCTGCAAAAGAGATATAGTAGATATACATTAGGTGTATCACACATGGCTGTCCATGTGAACGGATGCCATTGTCACCACAAACACACTCTCTAATGGACTCGCATTGACACTCTTTGCCAGGGCCACAAATACACAACCTAACTACTTAGTTTGCCACACTGTAGTAATGCGCAGGACTTCATGCACCACAAGGGGATATCTGGAGGTTCTATGGACTAGGGCATGTGAAAGTGTTTGACATCTGTTGGTATGTCAACGAGGGTTTTGCTGGTTGTGACTGTGGTTGGGGCATCATAACCCATACGCAGACACAAGGTGCCAGTACTGACATGCATGTATGCATTGCTTTATGGGTGTGTAGTGGTTGGCTGTGCAAGATGGCTGTACAAGGCTGGGTGAGGGGTAATCCTATGCATTGCGTCACCCGACAATGGTGTGCAGTGCAGTACAGGGGTGTAGTGTCTGCAATGTCCCACACAGATGGATACTGCATGATCTGCCCTGACATCCTGGTTACCAATGTGTATGACCATAGCTTTGCAATGCATGCCATGTCTGTGTTTGATAGTCCTTCACATGGACATTGCTTGGGATGTGCATGTCCTGCAATACTGTACAGTGACATGTACAGGTGTACCTGGTTTGGCCGGCACATGTTGTGTACACAGACTGTTATCCCCCAATATGCCAATACTGGCCTGGTGTGGTGAAACCTGATTATAGTCAGCAGGTCGACCCTGCACCTGCATTGATAGCATGATACAGGTATTCCCTGGTGTCAGTGGCATTGGTCCATACAGGGCAAATGTGTACGGCATTGTATGGCCTCTGTGGATCACATTTGATGGCACCACATATGCTGCAGGCATCCAGTGGGCAACACAGTGAAAGCACATTGTCCGCGAACATGTGCCTATTGTACCGCTGTACAGGGTGCCATGTCCTCTGCAGCCCACTGCATTCACACCATGCCTACTATCTGTCATTAATGTGCATGGTACTAGCAACATAGCGGGATATCCTAGGTAAGTGTGTTTTTGTATGGCACATGGGTGCAAGATATATACCGGGTACGAGTAGGGTTGCATACTTTGTTCACCAGGCCTTTTTCCAGATGTAGGGGTATGGCTTGCTAACACAGTCCTGTGGCTGACTGACAGCTGTACTCCTCGTGAAGTGGCCAGTGTGTCATAAGACGGACACCATATAGGAAAACTACAAAATCCGCTCCCCAACATGTCCAGTGGTTAGACACTCTCAGCCACCTCTACAAGGCTTTGACAGCCAAACACACACACTTGCCATGTCCTGTATTCGAACCCCTACCTACCGTATTACACTGCAGCAATACATTTATAGGGCACGTGTTACGGCGAATACTGGGTTACAGCAGTCCTACAGGTGTATTCCTAGGTGGGTGACAACAGCAGGATTGACAAAGGTGGTCATATGATTTGTACAGAGAGTGCATACTCTACAAAGCACTGTACTTGTCTCACGCAGGCAGATATACACACACACACACACACACACACACACACACACACACACACACACACACACACATTTGGCAAGTCTGGGATTAGAACACCGACCTAACTATTTTATCACACTACAGCATTACGCAGTTACAGAACGTGCTACCAAGATTACTGGGTCACAGCACTCCCAGAGGTGTATTTCTAAGTGGGTGACAGCATCAGCCTTGCCAAAGGTGTGTATAGGAATTGTATGGAGTGTGAGCAGTCTAAAAGCATTATTCAGTCCTCAGGCAGATGGAGACAAACAAACACACACACACACACACACACACACACACACACACACACACACACACACACACATGGACACACAGTTGGCAAGTCTGGGATTAGAACACCGACCTAACTATTTTATCACACTACAGCATTACGCAGTTACAGAATGCGTTACCGAGATTACTGGGTCACAGCACTCCCAGAGATGTATTTCTAGGTGGGTGACATCATCAGCCTTGCCAAAGGTGGGTATAGGAATTGTATGGAGTGTGAGCAGTCTAAAAGCATTATTCAGTCCTCAGGCAGACGGAGACAAACAAACACACACACACACACACACACACACACACACACACACACACACACACACACACACACACACACACACACACACGCCAGTGGTAGGAACAGAACACCTGCCTATCTACAGATCACTATTACAATACTACATAGTTACGAGTTGCGCCACAGAGACTACATATTTCAAGGCTGTCATTATGACCTTCTAGGAATGCGGATATCAACAGGGATGCTGGCATTTATGATGTACATACCTGTGAAACTGTGTGTTTAAAGTAGGAATACATCCTGAACTGGAGTTTGCCCATCTGTGGAATGGACGACTACTATCACTATACAGGGTTACAATGGCCATGGCCATACACATAGAGGCACATAACCGACACAAGGTGTCACTGGGCATGCTCACACACTTAGTAGCACAGGGCTGTTCGGAATGCAGTATGTGTCCATCTACACAAGGTTATACTGGGCATGCTCATACACTTAGTAGCACAGGGCTGTTTGGGATGCACTCTGATTCTAAACATGGAAGGCCACAGTGGCCATGCTATTACAGTTAGACATAAAGAACACATTGTAATGGACTCTGGTGTTAGTAGTTGTCATTGTTAGCAGGAACGCTGCACTACATATATCTTATACACAACATCTGCTGCTGTCTGTCAGCTTAGATGTACCATTCTATACCAAGCACAATACTACCACTCGCAGTGATATCTTGCTAGGAGTGGCAACTGTTTGACCAACACCATGAGCCAATGTCCTGCTGTAATTACGAGGTTGTCTAGTGTTTGTCATTCTGGGATGACATGACTGAAAGTAGACAGGCCTTTGTCACATATCACATGCATCCATGATTCAAGGGAGTGGGGATAATACCTAGGTCACATTCGCCCATACAGTGCCATTCCAAGCAAATGTCCTAAACACAGGATAACACCCTGACACCTAGAGGACAACTGCATTGTATGCTTATGCTAACCAGTGCTAGATGTGTAGCGTTCGTAATCACAGCTGCTCACTTTAGATCCAACAATGGGGAATACTGACATCTGTGCAGTGAGGAACACCTGGCTGAAGGACCTGTAGTGCACAATAGCACTACCACCATATACCGCAGAACCAGACATGTGGGCCATAACACAGGTACGGACCGCTCCAGGTGGTGGTGTCTCCACATACATAAAGGCCATTCACATGTACTGACCAGTACTCCCACAAAAGGCATCACAGATGAATCAGGTGCAGGACACAGTGTCAAAAGCTGCATTCTAGGATGTAACCCTCAGACACCACCATGCCCTCAGACCACCAACACACATCCATACATGTGGTAGGACATATAATAGTGCAACACCATGTGACTCTTGACAAGTGGACTGTACCTAGCTCTACATCAACTGTGCAGAGTACCCATGTACTGACACAGTTGCAGCATGTGTTATGCAATTCAATGATACCACTGTCTGTAACCAGGTCAGCTGTACACATACCAGGGGCCCTCGGTTATTTACAGCATTAACAGATTACTGTTTCTGTACACCAGTAAACACCCTCATGTTTGGATATGACATACATGTACCTGCCCTGGATATGTACATGCCACACACATACAACATATATGTAAATAGCATAGCTGTTGTTGTCCTTTGTGCAGACAGGTGGCTACAGCCATTACACACATTCACATGGAATGTAGGTCCATTACTGCTGAATGCTAACAGTACATAAGGTGTGATATCAATGTTGACAGAGGTAACATTCCCTCTGTACTGGTCACCCATTACACCTATCATATCATACAACAGTCCATATGACATAAACAGTCCATGTGTCATGTATGTCATTATACATGTCCACCGATTGCAATCCCTACAAACATGCCCAAATGACAGGAATGTATGACCTACACACATGTTCATGTAGTGGTGTGCGTTCAGATACCATGCATGTGCAGTTGCTGATGTATGCAGGTGACGTGTGTCTTAGCACATCATGCAGTTGCAATGCAGCCCCAATATTGCCAACTGTATATGGTAATATGCTAAAAGTACGGAAAGATGTACCTCAGGTATGGACAGATGTGTGGACATAACTAAATGGTGGGGCATCTTTGCAGATGGATGTTTGCTGAGGACAGCTCACAGGTGTGTCACAAGTGGTCCTACAATAACCTGTGTAACCGCTAAGCTATGGTTTTGTTAATTGAAGGGGAACACACACAACATAGACAGTGGGCAGGGTGACCCAAAGGTAAATCACTTGACACTTGCAACAGTTAAAACCTCCCATGTGCATATATCAGCACAGTTGCCAAAGGAAGTGTCAGTATACTTTGTAACGCATGCAATACTGCTGTAAGTCTGTCATACGTATCATGAGATAGGCAGGTGTTTGATTCACAGTACTGGCATGTGTGGTTTTGTGTGTGTCCATATATGTCACGTATGGTGGGGAATACAACTCAGTTGTTACTCACTGTCCTGTACACTGTTGTAGACATCTGTACAGACTGCAATGTAGAAAGCAGGACATAAGCAAGGGTGTGTATCTCACACATGTGAGGTATCTTTATGTGCGTGATGTAGGTGTATTCAATAGTGAATGGCACAGTGTATGTGTGTGTGTGTATGTGTGTGTGTGTGTGTGTGTGTGTGTGTGTATGTATGTATGTCTGTCTGGTCCCTGGAGTGAGGATGTATGTTACCATAGTGAACTGATAAGACCCCTCCCCCATCCAGGTGATGCAATCTACTATCCGTGTTGATGTCCCCGATCTTAGGCCATACTGACTACCTGTACATGTGTAATCTCTGTGGTGCGTCATGTAAGTGCACAGTACTGTAATGATGATTTGCACATAGGCAGGGGTCCTCACCTCAACACTAGCAACTGAGTGTGTTTGTGTGCGTGTGTGTGTGTGTGTGTGTGTGTGTGTGTGTGTGTGTGTGTGTGTGTGTGTGTGTTACTGTGTTGGTGAATCTGTGAGTGTGTGGGTGTGTTACTGTCTCTCTGAATACATGTGTGTGAATACCTGAGTGTGTGGGTACAGTTGTGTGTTTGCATCCTGTCATGGGAACATATATTACTGCTTCCTAATGAGGCATCATGCTTCCCACAGGCCTCTACCCTTGTCATCAGCTAGACCACTCTCTTATCTCCCCACTCCATGTAACTGTACCTGTGATGTCACCCAGTATGGATGTCACGTCTTTAGCCACAGTAGCTTAATACACAGCTATCATGCTCTTGGATCAGTAGATCTGTAGACGTGTTTGGAATGTGGGACTTTCTAACTGTGATGTGGAAGCTACAAGGTGCATGCTGGTATTTTCATACATACCTGTGAGTAGTCCACATTTACATATGGGACACTAACTGCAAACACTGACATCCACCAGCACATGCAATTAGACCTGAAGGAGGAAAGCAGAACATCATGACCAACATGCAGTTACTGTTGTTACACAAGACACATACTGTTAACAGTACAAAATGCATTGTAAACCTGTACTATATGGCATATCTGCTGCCTGTCAACAGTAAATAACAATTGTAATCTACACTTATCTTCCTAGTCTCTTCACCCTGTGCATCAGACCATATGAGCACGTCCCTGCACCGATGGTGTGGATGACAGGGATGCGGCACAGGCATCATCATATGCACAGGGTGATAATGTTTGCCAGAGGCCTAGGCTGCACCATTGGATGACATCATGTGTGTGGGTTAAGGCCTTTGATCTAATTGGGCGTGTGTGGATATTATGCATGTGTGTGTTGCAGTGCCCTACATATGTTTCCGGTGTGTGCGTGTATGTATGCACACAGTTCTGGCATATGTCTGGCCTACACAGGGGTATTATTGACAGCTGCGGACTGTACAGGCCAGGTTTTACAGTTCACGGTGTCCGTCCATGGCCACGTGACCTGTGCCTGCCAGGGGTTGCACGGGCACTAACAGGCAGAGGTGCAGATTGGGTACTGTCTGATGACACGTGTCCACTGGAACTGTGTCCTTGTTGGGACTGTCCAGGGCCATGTGCACATGGCCTGCTGTGTCCTGGTGTGGACAGCACAGCACCAGCTACACTGCTGCTGCTACCACCACTATGGGAGTGGGCATGTGAGGTAGCTCGTTCACGTAGACCTGAAACAGGTGATGTAGCAGGCCTACGTCCACGTGCCCGATGCCTCACTCCTACCAGATGTTCCAGCACAGACAGCTCACGCTCGCGGATTGTCATGCCATGGTCAAGGACTCCAACCATGTCACCCAATCGTCTATCCAAAGCTTCAGCAATCTGCTGTTGAGCATTTACCATTGCCTGGATGTTGTTTAAAGAACGGACAGCAGCCCTTTGAAGCTTCTGATCTTCTCTGTTGTGCCATTCAGCACGTGCCTGTGCCTCCATTACAGCCTGAAACATGTGTCTGGTGACACCAGCTGCTGTGCTCTGTCTTGCAGGGGCATGTTGGCCAGAGGTCCTCCTATGTACAGCACTGGCCACATGCCTGTGTGGGGCATCACCAGTCAGTTGGCTGACACCATGGCGTGCAGGCACACCTTCCATAGCCTCCACACTTTCTGTTCCAAGCTACCACACACCAACTGTCCTTCCTCTATGGCCACTGGTGATGGGGTATGTGTTTATTTATTTATTTCAGTTTGTTAACCGGGAAAGTCCATTGGGCCAAGGTAGCCCATTTTCAATGGAGGCCCGAGGAGAAAAGCTCCAGACAGAAAGACAATATACAGTGTATTAGTACAGCATATGAGAACAACAGTTTAACATTCAATATACAGCAAGGCAAGATTTTATATATCTTGAAATATATGAGCTGAGTCAATCACTTGTAAGATATTAGCAAAAACAATAAATTTATGTTCATTTAATACAATACATGTATTTAGGCAAAGGAATTTTAAAGAGATGAAATGAAGCAGTGGCAAAGATTAGAGTAGAACAGAATAGGGATAGGTATCAGGAATCAGGTAGGATGGGTACAGGAGCACTCCCAGAGGGAGTAGAGGTGAGAGTGGAGTAGGGTTTTAAAGGATGGTAGGTTAGGGGTAGTTCTAATGTAAGAGTTCCATAATCTAGCAAGGGAGAATGATAGTAGAAGTTGCCCTGGTGCGTGTAAAGGCTTGTAAAGTTCAAAGAGGTTCTGATTTGTGGATCTAAGTGTTCTATGTGACTGGTGAGGTTTTAGGAAAGAGGAGAGTGATGGACAGTTAGAAGGTTTGAAAATTAGCTTGTGTGCTGTAGTTAGTTGAATGAAATTTAGGTAGCTTGGGAGTTCCAACCAATTTAGAGCATGTAGGGAGTTGCAATGGTGAGTATAGGATTTGGATCCTGTGGCAAACTTTGAAATTTTGTTATAACATGAGGAAAGTTTAGATTTTAGGGATGATTGGAGGTTAGAGAGTAGTGGAGCTCCATACAAAAGGGAAGGTAGGAGGTAGGTGGTAGATAGGAGTTGTCTAGAAGACTGAGAAAGGTAGCGTCTTTGTCAATAAAGCATACCAAGTTTTTGATGGGTCTTTTTAATATTGGTTTTTAGGTGGATATCAAATTTTAGCTGGTCATCGATAAGAACACCCAGAAGTTTTGTATGGGGAACTATTTCAATAGTTGTTTTGTTTAGGCTAAGTATAGAGAAGGATGCTTTGTCAGCAGCAGTATGTCTAGAAGGGGTAAAGATCATTATTTTAGATTTGGAGGCATTTAGGGCTAGGTGATTGTCAAGCATCCAGGACTCAGTGGAGGAGAAGGCTTCTTGGGTAAGGTTTATTAGTAAAGGAAGAGTTTTGGCTTAGCAGATGATAGGGGAGTCGTCTGCATATTGCATCAGTTTAGCATTGGGGATCTTTTGGTGGAAATCATTGATGAAAATGTTAAATAGTAAAGGACCCAAAATAGAGCCTTGGGATACACCTGTTGGGGTGTGAAGGAAAGAGGAAGTGCAGTAGTTCCATTTTACAGCTTGTTCCCTGGCTGAGAGAGAGCTGGAGAACTATTTGATAGACGAAGAGGCGAGATTAAGATGGGAGAGTTTAGAAAGTAGAAGCACATGAGCGACAGTGTTGAAAGCTTTAGATAAGTCGAGGAGGAGCATAGAAACTATGTTCCTGGAGTCACGAGCAAAGTTAATGATTTTGAGGAAGGAAAGAAGGGCAGTGGTGGTGCTATGTCCTGGTATAAACCCGTGTTGGGTAGGAGTTAGGAGTTGCTTGTCCAATAGGTAGGGTAATAGTTAGAGGTGAATACATTTTTTGAGTATCTTAGAGATAGGGGATAGGATAGCAATAGGGTGAAAGTTGGAGATTGAACAGTTTGTACCTCCTTTATGGAGGGGGATGATGAAGGGTTTTTTCCAGAGGTATGGTACATAGGACTCCTGAATGGAACGATTGATTAGGATGCTGATTGGAAGGGGTATGCCATCAGCAGCTAGTTGGAGAAAGTTTGGGTTTGTGAAGGGCCGATCTTGTCTCCTGAACCTGATTGACTTCTTTGAATCAGTCTCCAGAGCCATGGACAAGGGTAAGGTGGTCCACACAGCCTATCTAGACCTTGCCAAGGCCTTTGACACCATCCCCCACTCTGGAATCATAGATAAACTTACTAAGTTGGGCATTAATCCCTATGTCACCCAATGGGTTGCTAAATGGCTTACTGATAGAACCCACACTGTAAAAGTAGCCGACTCCAAATCCAGTTCCAGACAAGTGACAAGTGGAGTACCTCAGGGTTCAGTCCTGGGGCCGCTCTTGTTTGGCATCTACTTCTCTGAAGTACAGGTCAACACTAAGGGACTCTGAGCTAACAAAGTTTGCAGATGACTGCAAACTGGGAGCCATTATTGAATCCCCAAATGATGTGGATACTCTACAAAAGGGCCTTACAGAAACAGATGCTTGGTGCCAGAGCCATGGGCTCAAGCTCAATGCCAAGAAATGTATTGTTATCCCCTTTGGGAAAAAACATGTATCCATGAATTACCATATAGGTGGCAGTACACTAAACACAGAAAGTGTGATAAGAGACTTAGGGACACAGGTGGACAGTGGTCTCACCTTCGATAACCACATCACCACAACAGTCAGGAAATCCTTCTATGTGGCACACCTCATCACGAAGGGCTTTTCATCCAGAAAAAGGAGGTCATTGTCCCACTGTACTCATCCCTCATTAGACCCATTATAGAATACAATGCCCCATTTGGTATGTACCTCTCAAGACATCTGCAACAACTGGAACGGCCTCAGAAATACCTCACTAAAAGAATCACAGGCCTAAAGCAGATGCCCTATGCTGACCGCCTTAAAAACTCCAGCTATACTCTGTCACATATCGCCTACTCAGAGGCGATCTCTGCTTAACATACAAGGCCATGTCAAGCCCAGAGCTGTTGGACATGCTACACTTAAAAATCCCAATCCCTCAGAGCTACACACCCAGGGATCTAAACCTTGTCATCACAATAAACAAAACATGTTGGAGGGATAGGTTCCTGACCCAGAGACTCCCCAGACTCTGGAATAGATTGCCCATACATGTCAAGCAGAGTGCCTCTTTGGACCTCTTCAAGAGGAACCTTGACGATTGGATGGGAGAAAGGAAATTCACCCCAGGGATCACGTCAGTCACCCTGCTAGACAGGGGTCCAGGAAAGTAAATAATGTGGGAAGAAATATTCAGGGAATTGTTATGGCTAGGCTTGTATAGGCCCTAGGGCTGATAGTCTAGTACTAACCTATGAACCTATGAACCTATGAAGTTGGATGGAATGTCATCTGGGGCATTAGAGCAAGGTTTTAACTTTTGTATGAGCTTTTTTATAGTGTGGGTAGGAATTGATTTGAGAGTAAAAGGGGAGGACTTAGGGTTTATGGATGTTAAGTTTTTGTAATCAGTTAAGTTGGGGGGTTGTTGTTAGGGAAAGAAGAGGTGAGTTTACCAAAGGAATCAATGAAAAAGGAATTAAATTGAGTAGCTAGGTGGAGGTCTGGTGTGTCTGGGTCAGGGCAAGGATTCTCTTTTTTGCCTGGGGATAATATTGATGAAATACTATTCCAAAATTTTCTGGGGTTGGTTTTATGATTATTTTGAAGTTTAAGGTAGTAGGATTTGTGGTCACTGGCTATTTGTTTTTTTACTTGATTTTGCAGTTGCTTGTATTCGGCAAGAGAGTTGTGAGTCTTGCATTTTTGGTAGTATTTCCAGATTTTATCTCGGTGATGCATAAGTAGTTTTGTGTCTTTAGTTAGCCAGGGGGCTGTTTTGGATCTGACTCATTTGGTTCTATATCAGTGAAAATTCTATTGAAATGTGAGACTGTGGCATCTAAAGGGAGGAACTTTATAGGGTTCCAGTCTATCTATTTTAAGGTATTAGAGAAAATTAGGGGGTTGAAGTTTTGCATGTTGCGGGTGGTAATATGTCTGTGTTGAAAGAGGATGGTGGAGGGGGAATGGCATATATAGGCAGGGAGGTGGTCACTAAGGGAGTCTGCGAGAGTACCACTATCAGAAACACGGTTTGGGTGGGAGACTAGTATCCAGTCAAGGATGCTACCTGTGGTGTAATCTTTATTTGGTCTAATAGGGGTTTTGATTAGCTGTGTGAATTGATATAGGTTAATGCTTTGAGAAGGGGTAAATGAGTCAATGGAAGACCAGTTTATGTTGACATCGCCTAGGATTATAGTCTCACTATTTATGTTGGAAGTGAACCAGGCAAGAATATCTTCTAGTATAGGGATATTGTTACCAGGAGGAATGTACAGGGAGGCAATGCATAAAGTTTTATTGTTATTTACTTTGAGAAGGGCGAGGGTTAGCTCAGCGGTGTCAAATGAGGGTATGGGCTTAGTATAGGGTGTTACTGTTAAGGATGAGGAGAAGAGTAAAGCTACTCCTCCACCTTTCTTCTGAGGTCTGTCACTTCTTATAAGTTTATAGTTAGGGGGCATAATTTCAGTATCTTTTATGTGTGGTTTTAGCCAGGTTTCTGTGATAGAGACAATATCAGGTTTGTTATGAAAGATCCAGGCGTGAAAGGAAGGTATGTTATTACAAAGGCTCCTGGCATTAAGTGTGGCAAGGAGAAGAGATTTGTGGTGCAGGGGAGAGCTATGTGAATGTGGTTTACAGGTGGAGTTGTATGAAGGCCCTGGGTTAGGCTGTATTTCTCCAGAATGGAGGAGGAGGGTGATAAATTTTTAGTAGAGTATGGATAGGTATCTATTTTCTAATGGGTCATAGGTGTTGATATTGGAACCTAATGAGGTGAGTTTGGTGGGTAAGGGAAGTGGTTTACTAGGGGTAAGGAAGAGCTTCCTTTGAAATAGAAAAGATTCATTATGTTTGTAGAGGTGGGGGGAAGCTTGGGTTGTAAAGGGAAAGTCTTTTTTAATGTAAATCACAGTTCTATGAAAGGGAGGGGAGTGCTGAAACTGTGGGAGACTAGTAAGGTAAAGTAAGCAGAAAAGGATTAGGCTTAGAAATAAGGGTATTAGAGCATAGGCAGATTTTGTTTGCATGGTGGGAGACACAGTATGAGTTGAGTGAGAAGGATGTGTAGGACGAGAGATGGTTAATACATTTGAGAGGAGAGGATTAGAATGAAATGTGTGCGGGTGTATTCACAGGGATATAGAAGGGTAGAGTAGAGGGGAGAAAAGGCATTTGTAGTTGGCATGAGAACTGTGTGCGAGGATGAGGGGAATATAGGTGGAATGGCAACCAATGGCACAGATTCAGCCTCTAACAACCCTGCCTGTGCCTCACTCATACTTTCATCATCACTGCTAGAGTCTGTGGGGACACTAACATGAGATGGACCACAGGAGGGGAATGCACCTACATCACCTGTGAGGGGCAGACAAGAACTGTACATTACAATCTATACAATAGACACACACACACAGACACACACACACACAGACACACTGCTACCCACCACATCCAGACAAACCATCCTACACTATGTATGAGCAGGTGGGCAAGCCCCCCACACCCCCCCTACTTTAATATTCTACCTTTGAGATCGCACAGACTCACAAAGTAAACCCACACCCACACATTACACACACCACACTCAGAACACATACTTACACACACTACAGCCCTCAGAAACACACTTACACACAGTAACCTACCTGAACCGCAACATCAGAAGCACTAACTAAATGTCCCTTAACATCGGCATTTTAAAACTCGTGCTTCTGGTGTTTCGGTACTATGGTCTTTCAGTCTTTAAGCCTCGTGATTACGCTCGTCGGTATGTCAAGCATTCGGTATTTGGTAAGTATCCCATTTATATGTACCTCCATGGTTGTGTAGATGTTGTTACCCTATCTATATATCTGCATATATATGTATATCCCTATATATCGACATATATATCTCTCTCTCTCTCCCTCTCTCTCCCTCTCTATATATATTTCGATTTATATATATATATATATATATATATATATATATATATATATATATATATATATATAGAGCATACACCTTTTATTGGGTACATGGCGGTTTGTCCTATTTCCACACATTCCTCCCTTTTGTGTTTTAACCTGTCAGAATATACAACTGCTGTTGGTACATCTCAGGTAGCTTAGTGGTAGGTTATTGTGAAGATTGAGTACATGGTTGCGTGTTCTAATCCTGGCAGTGGTCATTTTTCTTCTCAGAGCAGGCACTGGTAGTGCAAGGGTGATTAACGCACATTTCAGCGGTTGTATGTTCCAAATGTTTATTTTTCTGTGGAATACAACCTATGTAACATGTAAATTATCTCTGACTTTATTGGGATGTAAACCAAGACTGCACAGATATTATGCAAATGCTATAGCCATTACACTATTGACATTAACTTTCCTTCTGCCTATTTCCTATGTCCATGAATCCTATCTGTAAGCTTGGCTACACAACAGGCGGAGCCACCCACACCCAGTGAACTTCTCGGAATACTGACATAACACATGAATTGAGAGACTATACATTAACATCCTAACTACATTTGGCATAGCCCCTCACTGACACACTTCAGGGGAAACCTTGATGTGTGACTGGACACCAGTATATACACCCCTGGGATCATGTGCCCCAGAAACATACAGCCAGGGTGTGGGGGAGCCACTCCGGTTTTATAACTGCAAGACCTGTTGGGGAAATTGAATGCTGTTGGGTTGTCATGTTAACATGCCCTTTTGAGGTCACTATGTGCCCCTATCATCCTACAGCACCCCAGTCTTCAACAGCTTCCAGCAACTCTGCCTGAAATCACTTCATTGGCTATGCTTGACAGAGGCTCAGCTACTTTATCAGTGGTGCAGGTAAAGCCACCACACTGTAGCTATGCTTCTAAATGCCCTTGGGCAGATAGCCTACTACCTATCTGTGAACCTCTACTGTGCAGGCCATCTCCAGCATCATATGTGATTATATAGAGTTTTCTGATCACAATATACAGTGTAAAATCACCATGTAGTCAGACAACAGTTAAATACAGCAATAGCATACAGACTACTGATACATAATCACTCCAAAAGCCTATCTTGGAAGCTAGTGGACTTGTATAGGTTTCAGGCTTTGTATTTCTTACCATTAGGTTACCTACAGGAAAGATGGGCCACAAGAACAGATGGGAAACATGCCTGTAACAATGCCATACCAACTTGCATGTGTCAGCCTAAGGCTTTGGAATGCTGGGCAAGGCTATTGGCGCCCCCATGGTGCCATTTTTAGGCAGGTCTCAGAGGTGAATCTCACCTCCATGAACTGCACAATAGCGGAATCAATGAGGGTTAGGCTACTCAACACCAGGGGTAGTACTCACAACATGCACGCACTCACAGCACCCCTCAGTATGGACAACATCTACATCTGTTCTGTGACTGGGACCTGTATAAGGCTCCTGTGAGCACACCAGCACTACCAGATTACAACCCATAACACACATTTCAGCCACTGAACATGGACTGGCACAGACATGGAGGGGGTGTATCCATATTCATCGGGGATACCTACACCTGCAAGTTAGTGGGGCAGCATGATACCTCTGTGATCATCCATGTGCAGCTAACATCAGCCATGACTGCAATGCAAACTGTGAACTGCTACAGATAACCCTCCATGACCCAGGAGCACCACTACAACTATCTGGAGACAGTGCTAAACATGACAGTCCTACCAGACACCCTGTTATTGGTCAGTGTCGGCTACCCTACACTTAACTGGATAACCTACTCGAGTATTCACTTCCAGGCCCAGCACTTCCTGGGATTTATCACCTCATATGGCCTGTATCAGTTGGTAGACGGACTAACGAGAGGTGAAAACATACTAGAAGTGGTAATCACTGACATGTGCAACAGGTGCACTACAGCAGAGGTAAACTGGTCACTGTTTAGATCTAACCATGAACTATTCACTGATGATTTCCAATCCCAACCATCTCCCCCAGGGTGTCAGAGTCATGGCCTCCAGCTAAAGGTCACATACTGCATGATCATTCCATTTTGGGAAACTACACACACACATATTAACACATGAGTGGCAGACACTATAATTCAGATGATGCAATGGGTATGTGGGGACTACATTACATAGTGATCTCTCCTTTGACAATCATATCTGTGAAGTAGTTAGGACATCCGTCTATGTAGGCCATCTGATTACTTAAGGGTTCGCATCTAAACAGACTTAGGTTATTGTGCCCCTTTACTCATCACTCATCAATCCCATCATCGAGTATGATAACCCATTTTGGATGTACCTCAGAAGACACATCCGACAGCTGGAAGGGCCACGAATGTACCTCGCAAAGAGGGATAATCCCTCAGACATGTGTCCTATGCTGCCAGACTGCATAAACTCTTGCATTACTCAGTGGCATCTCATTTACTCAGAGATGATATTTTCTGGCCAACGAAGCCGTGTCCAAGTCAGGCTTAATGGATATGCTCCACCCATGAGAATCCATGTCACAGTGAGCCACACATTGTAATGAGCTACACCTTGCCACAACCATAACTGGAAGATGCTGGAGTGACAAATTCCTGTCACCAGTACTCCCCATGATTTGGAACTACATCCCTGATTACATTATACGGAGTCCCTCCCTAACACTTCAGGGAATCCCTGCAGAGTGGGTGGGGAACAGTGGATACACCCAAGGGATCCCACAATTGGCTCTGCTTCACAGAGGGACAGTTAGTTAATCAATGGGGTGGCAACAGCAGACACATTTTGGCAAGGTTTATGAATGGCCTCGGGCAGTTAGGCATGTACCTACCTATGTACCTATGAACCTATATATACAGTATCGACACATGCTGATAGCTTAATTTACTGTTCAGATATTGACTTACCTTGTGCCAATGGCAGTTGTGTGTACAATAGTTGATGGCTGCCTATGTAGGATGCACACAGTAGACCACCTATACATGACAATTTACAGGTGGACGTGTGTGTGTGCCATCCATGTTTGCTGTGTGTGCAGCTGGAGAAGGGTGTCAGTCCATAGGTGCCTACACTGTCAGTGTGTGTGCTATACATTCCCTCTTTGCCAAGGCATGGGCATACTGGGCACACCTCTGTCTGCCTACTGGGGCTGGCACAGGGTGTTCATGGTCTGGGTCCCTCTGTGCCTGTGGGGCCCTTGGCAATGATGGTGGGCTGTGAGGGCCTTCACTATTCTGTCTCTGCTGCAGCTGTTTCCGCAGGATCATATTGTGTAGCATGGCACATACTATGAAGATGTGGGCACACATGCCTGGAGAGTACTGCAAGGCTCCACCAGATATGTCCAAGCAACGGAACCGTGATTTCATCATCCCAAACACATGCTCTATGATGATTTTGGTTTCTGCGTGTGCCTCATTATGGCGTTCTTGCATGGGTGTGTATGCATTTCTGATGGGAATCATCATCCACAGTTCCAGTGCATAGCCAGCATCCCTCACCATGTGGCCATATGGGATGTCCCCCCTGGCAAATACTTTATACAGCTGTGAGGCATGCCAGATGTGGGCATCGTGATAGCTTCTGGGCTGCCAGCACACACATCCATGATAATGCCCTGGGCATTGCACATGACCTGGCAGTTGATGGAGGGGTAACCCTTGCGGTTTATGTAGCACCTACCCTGCTCACTGGGTGGTGTCTTGATGTGTATGTGCATGCAGTCTATTGCACCCAGTACCTCTGGGTAGTCTGCCACACAGTGGAAGAGATGCATATTGCTGGCCAACTCCTCCTGCATTCTTGGGAAGTATATGTGCTCATTGGCATGTGGTAACATGGCATCCAGGAACTGGTGGAGTACCCTGGATGCTGATGCCTGTGAGATCCCCATGATATCCTCAGTTGGCCTTTGAAAGGTAGATGTGGGTAGTATTCTCAAGCTTACACATACCGTTGTGTCCACTGGGATGGGTTCCCCTCTTTTATTTCTGGCTCTGAGGAGTGGCCGGCACAGCTCAACAAGTTGCTGTATGGTGTCCCTGTCCACCCTGTAATGCTCTACTATCTCCAGATCATGTAGCCCCTGGCAGGTTACCCTGGGTCTGAACACTCTTCTCCTCCTCCAGTGCCTGAGATGGTTGTCAGCATCATACTCCACACCACCATCAGTCTCCAACACATGCTGGTGAATCAAAGCTATGGCAGCCCCTAACATATACATATTAAAAGTTCCCTGTCTGTATACACCAATGGTGCAGAGTGTCTGGGAATACACAAGTGTCTCTGAGGTGCTTTCACACTTTATACTATTGTGCAATGGATGCTGCTGGTGTAATTGGGTGTGTATGTGCAATTCCAGCTGCAGGGTATCTAAATTATGGGTTTTACAGCAGGTACTGCTTTTGTGGGGCCTTTGGTGTTGAATTACGCTTGGCTGCCGTGATTCATCTATTGCCCTTTACTTCACTTTTCCACCCAATTCCCCTCCCATTGTCAGGCATGCATCCAGCTGCTGGCTTTCTTGTTTTGCACTTTCCCAACCCAGGATAGTGTAGCAAAATGTGTTATGTAGCTGATCTACTGCAAGTTTGCTTTGTTCTGCTGTGACAGTTCTCTTTTCTTTGCAGTACGGCATCTCCCCTTCCCTGTTCTGCAGGTAGCTGCTAGCAGCCTTGTTAGCTGTTGTCAATGGCCCACTGTGGGTTCCTAGGTGTTAATTACTCATTTGTACTCCAATTACCATGCTGCAGCATTTCCTTATTGTCTTCCTGTATCCTTCCTGTTTCAGCTGTGGTGCATGCCGTGCACAGCCATTTACTGGGTTTTGTGTGCGTTTTCATCCACATTCACATGCACGTTCAGTTACCTTGTGTGCTGTCAGCTAAGCAAAGCTATGGCTACTTCCACACCCCTATCCAGCAGCTTTGCTTAGCAACAGGCAAACTGGATTAGCAATGCTCCAATGTGCTTACAGCTAAGGTGGTGCACCCCTCTCTTGATGTCATCTTTATCTCCAGGCCACACCTCGGTGTTGTACCGCTACACTGTGAGGTACATCCTTACGCCGGCGAGGATCTGATGTTCGATTCAGTATTACTTGTCTCATTTGCATGGCATTGACTAATAATTCCTAGTTACCACACAGAACACTGTCACAGACTCTTAGCAACTCTTGCACCATGGTTGTGATGTAGCATGCATGCCACTGACTATTATGGGGAATTCATGAAATGTGTTACATTGCAGTTTTATTACATATAAATATATTTTCATTGTGATCCCATTTGCACACCGATGCACTGCAATTTTACTTTGCTTTAGTGTGGCTATGACATTAAATGTTCTTTTTTATGTGTTGTGCATGTTTTTTTATGCCAATGGCTATATATTTAGCCATTGGCATATATTAATAGTATAATACGTGAGTTTGGTCTGCTGTCATGGCTCCGATTGTATGTTTGAAAAAATGTAAACCGTTTTTTTTCGGTTTACATTTCTGTATGCTTACGCTACGCCTGCACCACTTCATGAATTGCTATATACCTTCATTTGCATGCTACACTGCTGCGCATGGGGTAATTAGCATACATGCGCCGGGAGCTGCGCAGCTGTGGCATACGCTGGTAGTTCATGTAGAAACAGCTCGTACCTGAATCGCCCGGTGGCCATATTTGGTGTTAGATCGCCGACGTTACGCCTGTGCCTGGTGCAAGCTTCATGAATCCCAGGGAATGACTCTTAAACAATGGCATTTAAATCTGCTTTATCAGTCCCAGATTGTGAGCATAAATTAACACCTCAGCTAAAGTGTAGCCCGGAGTCTGAACAAAATCTAGGCTTTCAAACTTAGTTTTCAGATGCAAATAAGTAAATAAATAAGACTCAGACTTTATTTATCTATTTACAAATCAGCTGTCTTTTTATTTATTTTACATTTGTTGACCGGGATAGTCTAATTGGATTGATGTCCATTTTCAGCAGAGGCCCGGGGAGATAAGCTCCAATGAATACAATTATATTAAATGACTGATAAGACATAATTACACATATGGTAGTTCTAACAAATACAAAGGTAAACATGAAAAGACAGGATTACAGGATAAAAGTTACCCCTGATTGTAGTCAGGAGAAATTTAATAGTAGCTAGTTAAATGGATAAAACATCATCATATTGAACGTTTAGCCAGGCTTGTTGCAGTGGCATAGACAATCTTTACTTTAAACAAACTCTGAGTGCCACAAAGAAAGACATAATTTTCATCTTATTCTTCTTATTTTTGTCAGTATTTGAATTTGCATTTTTTTCCACACTGTGTTTCTTCTGGTGTTTTGTTACAGCATTTTTGCATTCCATACATGGTTTTGTTGAGAAATGTCAGTGAGTTGGGAAGGAAGAGTAACTTCAGAGATTCTATTTCTGGCTACAATATTAAAATCTGTGAATGAAAGACAAACCATCTCAGCCCAAGTAGCACCTATTAATCACAGGGGTCAGATTTCTCACACTTCAACACTGAACTAAAGTTGCTACTTTGAAAGAACAACCAACTGAGCTACATTTTCAAGCCTGCCATTCAAACATTCCTTAAAGTGCTATAGTAGAAATGACCACTAGTGAAAATCAAAGGAAGCAAATTAATTTAAAAATGCAGATTGATACTGTCAAAAGTAGGGAGCCACATGACTGTGGTGAGAGACAAAATTGACAGTAAATGATCCTCATGTCTGCCATTCTAAAATGATATCAGGAAGGTAAAGGCACTGACTGTAAAACAAAATCATGCTGCCCATAGCATCCCCCTTCAGGGTATTTTGGGGTATAACAAATTAGAAAATAATAACCACTTATTTATTTACGTAACATTTGTTTACCGGGAAAGTCCGACTGGGACAGAACCCATTTTCAGCACAGGCTCATGTCTTTGGAATGTTGGAGGAAACTGGAGCACCTGGAGGAACCTATGTGAATTCTGGGAGGACAAGCAGACTCCGCACAGAAGGCAACTCAATTGAGAAGCAAACTGGAGAACCTCTTGCTGTGAGGCAAGTTTGATGTAAAGACGCATTAATAATGCAGAAAAGTTCAAGATATGCAGAAATATTTGTTTTCATTTTTTGTGCAGTTCTCATTTAAATTGCATAATAACCGTGTATTATCAGCAGACAATCTTTATATGTTGGTGATCATTTCACAAGTAATATATTCAGTTGTTTCAGTACATAAAATGAACTTGCTAGCTGTAATCACTACAGCCATTCAACATGGGCTCTGGGCTTCTAGGCCTCCCGTGGAAGCATCATTTCATTCCTTTCACCTTGATTTGTCTGGGATACATTATTTCCTACCTGCACTGTGTTCTACATGGAGTCATAGTCATTAGGCAGTACCAATGAAATGTTAAGTGCTGAGCCAAAAATCTGATCGAATGTCAGGCACACAGAGTAAACAGTTTCATCCCCCAGGTCATGCAGATCATAAATGATGGGGATCAAACCGGGAATAGCTGCTCGAAGCATAATTTCATTCTCTTCACCTTGATTTATCTGGGATACATTATTTCCTACCTGCACTGTGTTCTGCATGGAGTCATAGTCATTAGGCAGTACCAATGAGATGTTAAGTGCTGGTACAAAAATCTGATTGAATGTCAGGCACACAGAGCAAACAGTTTCATCCCCCAGGTCATGCAGATCATAAATGATGGGAATCAAACTGGGAATGGCTGCTCGTAAGGCGTACGCCCTAACCACTACACTATTGATAGCACAAATACAGTGGGACAGCATCCAACACCTGGGTACACCAAGACTCTTGACTGTGATAAATATTCTTCTCTGGATCTAAATGCAGTTTTTAGATTCACACTTCCAAGGGCATCTGTTGTCTGGGTAAGAGGGGCAAGAGAAATTAAAAAGAACAGAAGAAAACAAATGGCATTACTTCTCTGTGGGTATTGTATAGTGCTTCCTTCCATATACATATATCAGAAATCAATGGATGTGTTTCCATTCTTTTTCTGTACCCAAAGAACTTTGAGCAAGTAGCATAGCTCTTTCAGGGCAGCTACAATATGCCGGAAACACAAAGGCAAGGTCCCATACACAGTTTTGATACCGCTGATAACTGTCTGTGTTCACCATCCCTCAGAAGGTGATTACAGGAAGAATGTGTCTAAGAATAGGAGATTGGATTGGTTCACTGAATATTCAGCATGCTTTTGTGAACCTGAAACACTGAAAACACTATTACTGGTTTCTGTAGTTCAGCTGTGAGGTAATTACTGTCAGTTTTCTATTAGTTCACTTAGTTTGTCATTAACACCTCAGGTTTTTACTGAGAGTGTGATACTCTTTAAAATAATGCTTAGGAAAAAAACATAAGCGATCTTCAGGTATTCACAGTAAATTCCACCTGTCATGCTGAGAAGATTTTAACAAATGGTGGGCACTCTTCCATAACGTCAAAGGCTGTGTCAGACTTCAAATGTACCACCTAGGTCTCTCCAAGGATCTACTGTTTTTTGGGTGTCTTGACACTTGCACCTGAAAGATTTCTTTCCAGTCTGTAGGCAGAAGAGTAGCAAAGAACCCAGCATGAAAAAGTAGAACATGAAGCAAGTTTATGGCTGTTACAGTTCGATATCCAAAATTACAGCAGTAGAACATCCAATCAAAATTCTGCAGTGGACATAAATAACCCAGATGGGTCCTGTTCTATTGGTGTAGAAATTTCAGTCAGAATTTTCAGGGCAAGCAAGTGTATCTCAGACGGGAGACAAGAAATGGGTTAGCTGAACCAAATAAATCCATTCTCACTCAGGCAGCCAACAAAAGCTGCCTGTGTAATGAGCTAGGAAGCATATATCCAGATATGTCTTATGGGAACTGGAACAATGAGGAAACAATGAGGAAATGTCACTGTGCACAAAAGGACTATGAGTGAGAATAGTCTTCCTTGCTCTTCAGCGCATTAAGCTGCTTATAAAACAGGCCTCGACTTACATAGTGTCACCCATGCTGTGTTCATAGGTTAGTACTAAGCTAACTGCCCTTGTGAGCCATTTTAAGCTTAGCCAATTATCCCTTGTGAGACTCAAACCCTGCACCTTGTGTTTGTAAGGCAAACACCTTAACCATTAGGCCACCCTCCAAAACCCCTATTTTGTTAAATGTTATAACTTTAAGATAGCAGTAGCTGTAGTATGAGTTATGTGATACAAAGTTGTGGCTAAACAAGAAGCAGCTTCTATATGTGCCTCTTTAGTTAGCTATCCTGAGTTTTTTGTATACCTTTAATATCTTCTTTGCCCATCTGACATGGTGTCAGAAGTAAAGGCAGCTAATAACCATGTATTTCATTTTTGTTTACATTTACTCTGTTCTGTGACAATGAGAAACCTAAATGGTTGTGTGGTAAAAAAAATGTTTGATCCACAGTAGGACTGAGCAAGATTTGTACAAGGATATAATCCATTCAGTTGTTTAAACAGTATCCTGATATTTCCTAACCTCCTCTGATCCTGCAAAAGCTGTTCTGAGTTTACCAAAGTTCTCTTGAGTTTGCCAAAATAGTAAGTTTTGCAACATTTTTTTTTGTTTTTTAGATTTGCACACATTTTTCAGTATTTGGGAATATTTCTCACGGGTTATGAATTTATTTCTAAGGATTCCTGATACTGCATGTTTTCTGCCTTTTGTTGTAAAACATTTGTTCCTGTACGTCAGCTCAAAACCAGTTCATTTTACATTAAGATGCTGTTATTCTGCACTGTGGTGGGAGCAGAGGGTTGAGTCAACCCATCTGAGTTGGGAATTGCGGGTGGAAGGCTTATTGTGTATTTATCTGATTTGTTTGAGGGTTTAACTGTGTAAAGGTCTTTCATCCTGCTGGTATAAAAGCCTTACATTTGTGTATCATGCAATTGCGGTTATCCATTCCTTGTATATATGCAAACCTCTTCAGTTTAAAATCCTGTACAGGAAATGCTGTCTAGTCACCTGTTTGCAGTTGCTTGAAGAGCTGCCAGTTTTCACAGAGGGCAGCACCACTGCAGGTCATCCTATAATATACTACTAAACACTCTCACGTAGACCTTTAAGTGACTCTCTCCTACTCCTTTCCATCTACTAAGGATCTTGTTTAATTGATAGGCCCTTCCATGTCATCTCTGTTTCTGGACTGGTGGATATGGGCATCCTGAGGCAGTGTAGTAACTGCCTCATTTTCACTGACAACCACTTCATTTTAGAACAAACACAATATGTGAGATATGTAGATACGCAATTTCATTGCAGGCAAAGCTCTCCCATGCACACATGAAAAATGCAAACCAGGTTGCCAGAGTTACACCCAAAACACTTGCTATTAACACTAAGAAACAAACACATAGACCCACATATGCGCAGGTACTTACATGTAATCTTCCCAAACATCCAAGACCTCCTAAAAGCATCTCAGACTCAAAAAAGACACTGCCTCACACAACACATAACTCTGAAAATCATAGGTGTGTCACTTCCAAGCCCATAAGGCAACATGCCACATAGCCAGACATTCTAGTTATTGGGGATTGTATTGTAAGACATACTGATGTCCACCTTACCAGGCTAAACAAGGAGAAAGTCACAGTGAGATGTCTGACTGGAGCCAGAGTCCACCGGATCACACATGCACTTAGGTCTTTAAACCACAAATACCAGTATGACATGGTCATAGTCCATGTGGGCATAAACAACCTAAGATGTACTTCACTGGGCTATATGAAGGGAGACATGATGGAGCTCTCTGAATATGTGTCCAGGGGGTATGAATTTATCCTTGGGAAGCATCCTACCTTCACCAATGATGATGCCACAATACCAGCAGAAAATGATTGACTTTGACAATTGACCTAGGTATCCAATATCTGTCAGCCTGGGGAGATATGATTGGCAAACCATGATGCTTTGCCAGAGATGGTTTGTACTTGTCACCACTTGGCTTCTGGATCCTGACAAAAACTTTTTTCTAGCTCCATAGTGTCTTTTTCTAGGCTGTGCCAAGTTATTAAACCCTCCAACATAACAAAAAATACTCATGACTACCTAAAGGTAGTGCTGTTCAATGCTAGGAGCTTAAATAAAAAACTGCACTCCCTGGACACACTCCTTACACTGGAGAACACAGATGTATGTGTAGTCATGGAAACATGGTTCAGAGGCATGGAGAGCACCTAGGCTATCAAAAGTTACAATGCCTTTCATTCATGTTGATCCCTCTCAGCTCAGGATAAGACAAAGGGAGGAGGAGTCTTAGTGTTCATAAAGAAGAAATACACCTCTAGACTGGTCCAACAACATGACTTACTTGAGCTGCACCATGCCCATCTAACCATAGGTATGAACCCCTACCATATCCTTGCTAGCTACAGATCCCCTAACAGGAGTTTGGAAAACTACACCTCCTACCTAAACCTACTGGAATCTTTTAACATTCAGCCTAACACTATATTTATGGGTGACTTCAGCTTTAGACTTTAGTATGTGTTATACATACAATATGAGATATTATTATTGAAAGTATAACTTATGAACACAGGCTGGATGTGTAATTGAACCGGGCTACACTTGTGGCTCTTTCAATATACAAGTTCAAGAGGGACAAGAATGGTTGTGATTTATCATATGTTGTCAGATTCTGAGTGTTTCGAATTATAGTGCCTTTAAAGAGTTTAACATATAAATGGAAATACTACCCCTACTGCTGTACTAATCTATATTAGAATTCACAGTATTTATATTTGCTAGTTATTGCCAATCATCAGTCTTTCTGTCTTTTTAGAAACGGGCCACTGCTCGGTCCCCCAGCTATAATTAAAATTTGATCTTTTACTTACTTATCATTGATGTGTGTGTCAATTGGATGAACACTATATATAGATACTAATATAAACTATAATAAAGTGTATAGTGACTAGAGTAGTCATCCAGCTGAGAGAGGGGCATCGTATTATCAAAGAAAATCTTTATAATCGGACCACTTAAACTGAATTTTTGCAAGGTTCATATTTGTTTGTTGTATCACCGATCATTTGATTCATATACCTTTATAAAACCTTTCTTTGGTTTTTGAATGTATGGTGTTCTCAGTGCATATTGTGTTTTGATCTTTTCTCCAATCCTGCAATACTCTGAGTGGTGTGCTCTAGCATTTGAATTCAATGCCTATCCACAGCTGTTATTTATAGTTGACAGTTATGCTCATTGGGGTGGATTCTACTGATTTATTGGATTTATGATTCAACCCTTGTATTATTTAACATTGAACCATTTCAAGGTTGGGTTGCTTCATTTAATATACAAGTTAAAAGTGCTATATCAATACTATAATTCAACCTTATGCCATTTTTGGTGCCTGACCTGCCATAGGGATTTAATGGTCCTGGTCTCGCTGTTTTATTTGTGCTTTCTGCCACCCCTGTGACTCTTTATTAAGGATTGGTTTTTATTTTCCTTCCCAATTTGATGCTACTGGGTCTCTCAACTATTGTATTACATATTTGGTCTAAACACTATACTCCTTTGTCATTTTGGTGCTCCATCAGTCATTACTAGTAGTACACTTTAACATTGTTCATAACATGGATCTAAATACTATTCTATCTGGATTATGTGCTGATCGGCAAGACATAGCGGTATTTGGTATTGAGAAACTGCCAAGCAATGATCCAGTTAATTCGGCTCAGACCTCTTTGGTAGATTGTGATATGTTTTTTCATTCAATCACCAAAGCATTTAAGACTCTTAGATCAAACATTTGGCATCTCAAGTTATTTAAAGCATATTCGGCTCAAAACATGGCTCCCAGAGGATTACAATCTGAACACAACCTCTAGTGGGAGGCCAGATGACAAACTAAACCAAGATTGGCAGGAGGCTCTTCAGACTGGATCCATGACATTTGTGAACATTTTGTTACAATATTATGAAAGGACAGTAGATTCTAACATACTTGAAATTAAAAATATATGCTCTGAGGTTCAAAAGTTTGAATCCTCTTTGAAATATCAGGATAATATTAAAAAACTATCCTCAGAACTGATGGAGCATGAAAAAACTTTAAAGGAACGTAAAATTAAGAAGTTTCATCGTGATTTTTCTGATTATCAACGGGGTAAACCGTTTGATTTCAGCAGATCGGTTAGATTTGCGGATACCAATCAGGTTAGAACAGGGCCCAGTCGCACCAAAAAGAGACCCCGGTCAATTCTTAAAAATAAGGGGGATAGTTCATATAGTACGTCTGGTGATGAATCCTCCCTCACTGATTTTGAGGGATCAGGGGAGAGGGTTTCACCTAACAGGAAGAAAACTAATAAAATTTCCCCTTTAGAGGGAGCAAGGGACACCGGGGGGGCAGAAAGCACAGAAAGACCGATCACTCCGGTCTCCTTTCAAGGTCTTTTGGACAACTTCCTGAAATAGGAGATATATCAGGGCCAACTCAGAATGTGTTGAATTTATCTAAGACCATATTAACAGATGAACAGGTTGCACTACTGAATAAGGGTTTGAACTATATTCCCTCATTTTTCAGCTAGGAATATCACATAGTACAGGATTTACAGGCTTTTTGTAGGACATTAAATCTTAGATTGTTCTTTGAGGATAACAAGTCAGAACCATCTGAGGACTTCCGTTTTGGCAAGTCCCGATTCCAACCTCCTATGAATAAACATGTTTCCATTTTTATGGACACCATTTTGAGGGATATTCATTTTGAGAATATGGGACACATCATGTTGGCCAGCAACCTAACCCCTGAAGACAGGATAGCTTTGAATACCTTGTGTGACAATAAAGATATAGTTATTGTCCCTGCTGATAAGGGAGGTGCAGTTGTGGTTTGGAATACTGCGGATTATGTCCAGGAAGGGTTAACCCAACTGTCAGATGCTAAGTGCTATATGTACATGTCCATAGATCCTACACCAGTATTTAAGGATGAGATTGATTCTTTTTTGCGGCTGGCCTATGAGGAGGGTATTATAAACAAGAAATGTTTGGATTCACTTATGGTTTCTGAACCGTCTAAACAGATATTGTATCTTTTACCCAAAATCCACAAGTCTTTAGAAAAACCACCAGGCAGACCAATAGTCTCAGGAATAGGCTCTCTGACCGAACCATTATCGGCCTTCCTTACTAAATATCTTAAACCTCTGTTGGAACATATAAGATCTAGGTTGCAGGACACCACACAGTTTCTACAGTTAATCAGGGAGACCCAATTGGAACCCGAATGGTATTTATGTACTTTGGATGTAAAATCATTATATACAAGTATACCCCATTGGGCGGGTCTCCAGTCTATACAATATTGGTTGGAAAGGGTCAACCTATATTCACCGGGGTTCAACACTCTTTTGATATGTATGTCTGAACATGTGTTAAATAAGAATGTTCTGTATTTCCAAGGCCAATGTTATTGGCAGCTACAAGGAACAGCTATGGGGGCATCCTTTGCTCCTATATATGCTGACCTTTTCATGGCCTATGTCGAAGAATATATGATTTATGATATATCACATAACATCTTTCAGGTGGAAATGGACATTTGGAGACGTTACCTGGACGACTGCTGGTTGGTGTGGCGGGCTGATGTGGGTTACTTATGGGAATTTGTTGAGTATCTTAATGATAATGTCTGGGGACTTGAATTTTCTGTGACATATGATAAAAACTCCATTAATTTTTTGGATGTCACTGTATACAGGAACCCAGACAATACCTTGTCTACTAGGGTTTTCCGCAAGTACCCGCAATATAACACCTTGTTACATGCATCAAGTTTACATCCCCGTCACACCATCAGGAGTATTCCCATATCCCAATTTATACGTATCAAACGGCTCAGTTCCAACATTGAGGAATATCAATTGGCCAGTAGGGATCTCAGTCAAAGGTTTACCAATAGGGGATATGATAGATTTGATATTGTGTCTGCTCAGAGTAGAGCTAATAGTCTTGAGAGGGATGATTTATTACATTATCAGAATAAGAACCAAAATCAATCCTCTCGCAGCACATGTGTCAGATTCATCACCACTTATGGTAGAAACATTAACATGATCAGAAACATTATCAATAAACATTGGAATATTCTACAGGCTAATGACAAGCTGCGAAGTATTTTGGGACCCCGTTGTCTTTTTTCATACAAACGTGGTAAAACCTTAGGCTCCTACTTTTCACATTTCAAACATATGGCAAGTGGGGGGACTACCCATAAACAATTGACACTTCATGGTGATGAACTTATTGGTTCATTCCCTTGTGGCCATTGTGGATCCTGCCAATATATGCTTAAATCCAAGGAGTTTACCAGTCGTAATACAAGTAGAATTTTTGATATTAAGATCTTTGGTAATTGTAGTAGCGATTGGGTGGTGTACCTGGCCTCCTGTTACTGTGGGGGATTTTATGTTGGACAAACTTCTAGAGCTTTGAGATTTAGAATGAATGAACACCGCAGTGATATGAAAAACCATAAGGAGACCAGCGCCTTATATCAACATACACTTAAACATCCTCAGGCTAGGTTCACCTTTATGGTTATTGATCGTATTTCTGGAGACAGAACCAACAAACAGGGTTGGCATGGGTTACTGGATCAAAAAGAGAAATATTGGATTACTACATTGGGGGGTCTATTTCATCCCGGACTGAATGATCATTTATAGGAGAACATGGTTATTCTTTAACAATAATGTTGACAAATCTGACACTAAGTTGTGGATTATATTTGTCTCCTGTTTTCATGTCGCTATTTATATATGGATAATGAACATAAAAACACTCTGGTTCGGTATTGATCAGAGTTTCTGATATTGAGCCATATGGGCCCTACCTCATTAATACATATGATATGGACGATGTCCATGTGTAGTCAATGACCAATCGGAATTCTTGTGGTTGGAGGAATAATAGGTAACCAATATGCGGTCCTCTGACTAGCATTCATATATGTTAGTTTAACATTTCTATATTCATCACCTAAACTAGTTGCACTTATTATCACCTCTTTAGTCTTGGAGGTTAAGACTTTATGTTTAGGGTTTTAATTTTTACTATTGTTGATCAAAGCCTCATATTATGGATAATGCTGATTATTTGTTTTGCTCAATTGTATACCCACATACACACACATGCGTATACCTACTCCAACCCCTTAAACACATGCCCTATATTTCCCCCCCCCCCCTTTTCTTGATATAGCATGTCTGAGCCTTCTCAATCTAAGTATTTGATGTACAATACCTTTGGTGCTTTTGATGAATATTTGTTTAATAGCTAGTGCCAGTGGCTACTTAAATACAGATTGACAAAAATATGAGTATGAGTATATGGCTGGATGTACATGCCACAATATACTAACAACTTGTCCAACTCTATGCATGTATTTATTTGGGGTGGTTATCTTCACTGTTTAGGACTGACTTTATCAGTATATATGTTACCCACTGCATATTTGTATGACAAATTTCAAGTGTTTAAAAATATGTTTCAAACTTATGAATATTCATGAGCTTAATTTCTGAGTGGCTCTTGTTAAGTATTTAAATGATGACTCAAAAGGAACTTGACTATATTGTTTTACACTGAAGAAGGCTGTTTGCCGAAACTAGTCTGTTATTTATACAAGTATTTAATAAATTTATTGAACTCTGTGCTGCCTTGCTGGTCTATTTGGTGCTTTCTACTTGGTTTGGACCGTGCAATCCCTCGTGCATAGGACTTGGTTTGCTCTGACTTCAGCTACCCTTCCATAAACTGGGAGATTTATAAGACCCATAATTCACTTGCTCAGATTTTTTTGGACTTCATCAATGCAAACCCCCTGGAGCAACTAGTTAGCTTCCCAACTAAAGATACAAATATCTTAGACCTAGAACTCATGAACATGGGAAAAATGCTGCTCCCTCCCATGAATTAACTCCTCCCTGGTAAAATCTGGCTATGAAGTGAAATCCTTTAGTATTAGAAATAATCTAGAACCCCCATCAAACTCCAAACTTGTTAAGAACTAAGGCCTACTACCTCAAACTAAGTGACAGCTTCCTAACCTTTCAAGTCCATCTGAACCCAGATGACTCTGATGCCTATTCTGTGCTGTATACAAAAGCATTGTACAACCACATTCATTGCTGCATTGAGGATGCAGTACCTGTTCAAGTCAAACCTACGATTACTGGATAAATTAAATCACTCTGGTGGACCCCCTAGCATAAATAGGCTATTCAACAAAAGGAAAAGAAAATCCTGTCCAAAGCCAAAAAGGAACAAAAAATACAGTGCAGAAAGATACTCACCTGTCTAAATAAACAAATTATAGAGCTGATCAAATCTGCCACAACAATAGTTTCCCAGGAGAAAGATAACCATACAGCTTTTTTAAATTATTTTTGTAACCTCAGGGGAAATGCTCAACAATGTGCTAAGTTAATCATGAATGGCAACACTTACACCTGGACTGAAACTATAGCAAACCTGCTGGCCAACAAGTTCAGTTCAAACTTCTCCCCCCATCTCCTTCTACCACAGACAAAGAGATACCCACAGTCATCCCTCTACTGGTCATTATGAGGGTACAGGTCCTTACTGCACTCACTAAAGCCAAAAACCCAGCCTCCATGGGTCTCAGCAACATTCCAGGATGCTTCTTAAATAGCTTAAAACAGACTTTATCAGGGCTACTAGAACCCATCTTTAACCACAGCCTCCAGATGGGCTTTGTCTCAGAGGAATGGGGGGCAGTCGTCCCTCTGCACAAGAAGGGCCCATCAACTGACGCAGGGGAATTATAGCCCCTTAAGCTTGACCAGTCTTATCTGCAAGGTCATGGAGAGAATTATCATGGACCTGATCAATAATGACATAGGGAATCTCCAAACACTGGTCCAGACCCAATTTGGCTTTATCAAAGGGAAGTTTTGCCTGCTCAATTTGCTAGACTTCTTGAGAAAGTCACCAGGGCCATGGATGAGGGTAAAATGGTAAACACCACTTATCTAGACCTGGCCAAAGCTTTCAACATAAACCCCTCATTCAAGGATAATAGATAAACTAACTTCATCAGGCATAATCCCCTACATCATCATGCTAGCAAACTGGCTCACTGATAAGACACCTCTTGTCTGGATAGACAAATCCACTTTCGATAAGAAACCTTTTACTGTGGTGTCCTACAGGGATCAGTGTTGGGACACCTCATGTTTGGTATATACTTCTCAGACTGAAAGCCATGGCCAATGACTGTAAGCTGGAAGCAATCACTGAATCCCCAAATCATGCTGACATCCCACAAACAGGCCTAAAAATGACAAACAGCTGGTTCCAAAACGATGGTCTGAGAGTAAATGCTAAAAAAAATGTGTAATCATACCCTTCAGTAAATCAGATATTCCTGCAAATTATAATGATAGCATGCCACTACAAGGAGACCCAGTGGTGAGGGACCTAGGAACACAAATAGATTAGTAACCTAAACTTTGACCACCAGGTAGCTATGGTAGTGAGGAAATCCTTTTTTAATTTTTGCAAGTGTTTTGGGTTTCTAATACCATGACGAGAAAGGACCCCATTCCTAGTTCAGGGTAAAATTACATTTGATGAAATTAGTATTGTTTCAGTCTTTGATGTTAGCCAAAAGTGCTCTTCACAGCACCCGCAATGTGCCCAGTAATGACTCCTTATGCAATTCGTACTGAGTTATAAGTATCGGTAACATATCTAAGTACGTTTGTAAATTCATTCTTATAAGACCTGTTGCTCCTACTACTATCGGAACTGTCTGGTTATCTTTTTCCACATTGCCCTCATTTCTGCCTGCAAATCCTGGTATTTTATGACATTGGTCTCTCTGTATATAAGACAGTGTAGTCACTGGATGTAGTAATTTCAATGATCAATCCTACTTTTGTCTTCTTTTCATGGACTACTATATCTGTTTTTCTTGCATTTATTTTTTGAACTGTTGGTAATGAGTAATTCCATGTGATATAAACTTCATAATTTTCTAAAATGCTCTGTGGCTCATGTTTCCATTGTTTTTCAGCCACTACAATATTATAATGCTTGCACAATTCCCAATGCAACAGTCTTGGCACATTATTATGTAATTCGGTATACAATCCTTCTGCCATTAGTATATTACTACCTACAATAAGGTGTGTGACTGTTTACAATTCTTTTTCACAAAAGCTACATTTGTCTGTTTCTCCCACATGTTCAGTGGACTTCATATACTAACATACACTGTCCTGCACCGCCAATATTAACCTTTCGTCTTTTGGTTTAAATTTACCTCTCCTCAACCATTCCTGCATTCAGTCCTGATCAGCATGAGGTTGTTCAAAGAGTTTTCTATATTTGTAACTATGCTTATACATTTTCCACATTTCTTGCCTTCTCATCTGGTTTTTCACCTTATACTCTTTCTTTTGTTTTTTTGGCACATTCAGTTGCTGCCTGATTTTTTTATCTACTTCTGGTTTGCTTTCCTTTCCCGCTTGATGCTGATATGCTTCTGTTAAACTAAGCAGAAAAGTCATCTTAGACTTACTGTCCTCATATTTCAAAACTTTCACTACGTTTGGTTCTTGTGAGGTCAGCAGATATGTATGTAGTCCCATGATTGCAGATCTCTACATGTATCAATTTTTGAGGAGGCCCATACCTCCTTCAGAACAGGGAATATATAATCTTGCTGTTCACTGACTTTTATAAATTATTTAATGAGCATGAAGCATCCTTGTTTTCCTGTCCAAGCTATCCAGAAGAGCAAACTGGTTTATAGCTTGAACTTTGTTCCTAGATGTCAATGCTGTTTTCAGTATTAATTTAAGTCTTCTAAAATGTTCTTTACTAAGTTTTTATTTGCATTTGTTCATGTTGTATTGCTGATCCTTCATCAATTCCCAAGTATTTATACACTCTCTCTTGTTCAAGTTCTTTTATATTGCATTCCTGTCCCAAACTGATGTTTCCTGATGCTGCAGCTTTCCAGCTTTAAATGTTGCATTTGCACATCTAGCAAGACCAAATAACATTCTTACATCAACTGAAAAAGTTTTGACCACTTGCAGTTGTGCTTTCAGTTCCTCATCTGATGAGCTATGTAGTTTTAAGTAATCTACAAAAATCCTTATGTGTGGGTCAACTTATTATTGTAAAGGCATGGTATCAAAAGTCAAGCAAAGTCATAGTGCCATTGTATTCAGCCCTCATCAGGCCCATAATCAAGTATAATGCTCCCTTCTGCATGTACCTAGCCAGGGACTTACACCAATTGGAGCAGCCACAGAGTTTTTTTACTAAAAAAATACATAGTGTAAGAAACATTTCTTATGCAGACCAACTAAAGGCTCTATCCCTTTACTCTGTCTCATATTATTTATTGAGAGGTGATTTATGCCTGACCTGCAAGGGATTCTTGGATCCAGCCCTGGTGAAAATGTCACATATTCACAAGAAAAGTTATACAAGGATTACACGTTCCATGGACCTGAACCTTATTTGTGACTCTAACAGAACTTGCCGGAGAGACAGATTCATATCCAAAAGGCTACCTCGTCTATGGAATAAACTTCCCATCTTCGTAAAACAAAGCCCCTCCCTAACTCTCTTCAAAAAGAATTTGGAGAAATGGATGGGGAACCATAAGTTCACTCACAGAGTACTGTCCATGCCCCTTATGGACAGAGACAGTCTGTAAAATGACTCAGGGCCCCAACACTCTGAGAACCACTACCCTGATACTACTCCATGCCATATCTGGGGAATTAAGATGTAGTGTTGTCATATCCTGGGTATTATTGCCATGGCTTGTAAAGGTTCTTGCACTATTAGCCCAGTAATCATCTATGAACCTATTGTGGTAATCATCATCATCGTCATCACCAACCCATTTTCTACATGGGGTCAAAGTGTCATGTCAACTGTCACCTTCTCTCTCAATTCAATGTCGCTGTCCTTCCTTCTTTGACAGTCATACCTGAATGTTGCAGGTCTTCTCTCACTCAATCCATCCATCCATCCATCCATCCATCCATCCATCCATCCATCCATCCATCCATCCATCTCTTTGCTGGATGCCCTCATTTTCTCTTGCCTTCTCCCTCTATTTTCTGGATGCCCTTGGCTTGTCTCCTCTTGCCTCCTTCCAGATCCCTATCAGATTATTGAAGTTTCAAAACTTTGAAAAGTCATATAGTCGGGACCATATGAGCAACAGGTTCATGACAACAGGTTCATAGTTACTAGGCATGTATGCAGTCATGGAAATCATTAAGGAGCCTAGACCAAATGTCCAATTGCTCCAAAGCACACTCTAGCAAAGTGACTTGCTCGATGTCTCACAGTAGGTACGTAAAGGTAGAAAGATACAACCCTGCACCATTGCCACAGGAAGCAGCTCAGTAACAAGTCACAGCTTTAGTCCCCTGTGTGCTAACTGCCAGAAATATTACTGCATTCAACATACTGTTTTTTTTGGGGGGGGTGGGATCTTACACACTTGCAGGACACCTTCATCTAATTTTTGACTCCTCTGTGGCCTCTTTGTTATCAAGAATAGATTCCTTCTAACATCACTCAGTAAAGGTCTGGCCTATCTCAATTGCTAATAATGCTGTATATTCCTCCAGAGTCAACACAGCAGGACCATGGACAAATAGGGTCCCATACAAAGTAAAAAATCAGACCTCCACTGGCCATACCAATATCCCATTTCTTGGCTGTTTCTCCCCATTTAACATAAACACTATTCAAACCTGTCCGTGTACATATAATTTTCTTCTTTACTTTTATAGGTTCATAGATTTTACAATTGTCACATAGAGTTAGATTTCATTTAAAACTTTTATTTCAGATTTTACAGAAAAAAATGAGGACAGCTGTTTTCTAAACAAAACAAAACACTGTCACATTGAAAACAGGCTTAGCAAGAGAAAAAGTAAAATTCTCTTCCCTTGAAAATCAAATTTATTGACTATACATCTGGCCACACATTAAACTACAAGAGACATGCTGGGATTCATCTTCAAACAACATATGGTGAACTACTAATTAGTGTATATGAGAAGGGTGCAGGAATTCAAAAGACAAATGTGTAACACATTTGCTAACAGTCTTGTTTTAAAACTTTGAATGTTTTGAATGGAGATTGTGGTACAGCACAGAACAGGAAATTTATGCTTTTCTGCAATGTAGTGCGATCTTGGAGTTGGTATATTTAATTAGCATGTTGGGGGGTGCAGGGGAGGCTTGCCCTCCTGCAAAAACATTAAAAATAGAATTGTTTTGGTTTTTATTTATTTTTTTAATGTTTGAAGTTCCAAAACTATGATCATATGGTCTCAACCATTTGAATTTCGAAGTTTTGGAACTTCGATAATCTGACATAGATCCCTCCTTCCATACTAGAATGTTTTCTGCTATTTTTGCGCATGTGCTAGAACCACTGTAATCTGTTCTTTTTGAGTTTCTCTGCAATTGGAGCTACTTTAGTTCTGCTCCAATGTCCTCATTTTCTTCATCTGTCCTATAATTTTCACTCTACCACCCATCTCAGGCATTTCATCTCATCACTTTTAATTTCTCAACTATTCTGCATTTACTGCCCAGGTTTCTGTACCATACAGTAGAACTGATCACACCACTATTTTGTGCACCTTACTTTTTAGCTTTTTTTGGCATTCTTCTGTCATACACTACCCCTGACACTCTGTGCCAGTAGTCTGCATCTCCTTCGATTCTAGCTTTGACCTCCTTATTCAGACTTTCCTTCTCCTTAACCACCCCTCTCAGATACTTGAATCTGTTAACCGGTTCCACTATTTTCCCTTCTGTCTCATTTCTCAGCTCCTTCTGACTTCCCCCATTTGCTGCCATTACAACTGTCTTATCTGTACTGAGTTTCATCCCAAGTGCCTTCAGTTTTGTAGTCCATTCCCCTATCAGTTGCTGTAGATTTTGTTCAGAGTCTGCCTGTAATGCCACATTGTCTGTATACGGTGACTTTGTTGATCTGTCCTCTGGCCTGTTTGCTAATGTAGTCCATTACCATTATGAACAGCAGTGGGCTCAATCCTGATACACAGCCTCTCCAAGTGGGAACCCCTCTGTGAGTATGAACACTGTTCGTACTTGAGTCATGGGGTCCTTTTACATAGCTTGCATTAATTCTACCAGTGTTTCTGGACTAGAATCACCACAAAACTGCCCAAATCAGCTTTCTTGGACCTTTATCATATGCTTTCTCCATGTCATCTCCCGTATTACTTTCTACTACTTTGTGTATCCGTTTATTAAATACCCTCTCCAGAACTTTCATCCAATGGGGCAGGAGTTTGATACCTCTCTACCGGCCACAGTTGTGGATGTCCCCTTTGTTTTTGTACACTGATATTAGTATGTTTATTCTACAGTCATCTGGGATACACCTTTGTCTCCATAATGCTTTCCTTGACTTCATTTTCCTTAGTGCTATTCTTACTTCTTCTAGGGTGGGCTCCTCTTCTGTTTTTTTATCATAGGCTGTGTCTGGGGAAGTACAGCTTCTATAGGGTTTTTGTCTTTCAGAAGCAGATAGAAGTACTTCTACCATCTGCCTTTGATGTCCTGTGGACTGGTGAGCAGGTTGTAGCTGGCATCCCTTATGAAGAGTGTCTGTCTTATTTCTTTATTCCATTTACTGAGTCACTTTCCAGAAGCTGGTAGAGTGCTTCTGATGCCTTGTTCTTTGCTATTGCAACTTTTCTCGTAGCCTTTTTCTAACCAACCAGTATTCCCCTTAGTCTGGTCTTGCTTTTCTATCTCCCATTTTTCCTGCACTCTTTTTTCTTTTGATGCATTCTACCCCCAGTTTTCTTTCTGTAGCTTGCTTCTGTACCTGACTTGGATGCATGTCTGTTCTATAGTCCTTACATATGCTGCTTTGAGGTGCTGCCATTCTTCTTCAGCTCCATCTATTTACTCTTCTTCCTGAGGTACTAGACCCTGAATAATGCATTGCACTTTTGTGCTTTCTCTCTAGTCAACTTCCAGTTCTTCAGCCTAGTCTGTGCTGACCTTAGAGCCTTCTCTGGTTACTGCTTGTGACCACCAGTGGTTTATGCTGTGGGCTGATTCTACCCCAGTTGCGTTTCCTTAATAGGAGAAAGTCTACATGAGTTGCATGTTGGGCAGTCTTGTATGTGATCTTGTGATTGTCTCTCCTGCTGAACCATGTGTTGGCCACCATCAAGCCATTTGCCAGACATAAGTCCAGTATGGCATCTCCTTCTCTATTCTTGTTGCCTCGTGCATTTGGACCCAGGCAGTCCTCATATTCTGTTCTGTCTGTCCCAATATGTGAATTCCGGTCACCCAATATCAATATGCTAACTATGCCATTAACCTTGTATTTTTTATGAACATTTTACCAAACATTTTTTTCTATGGCACAACCAGTTAGGTTTCTCACTGTCACAGATTTTCTGTCATTATTGTGATCCCACTGAACCATCAATGCATTGCTATTCTTTTTCATAATTTGTTTGCTCAATATGATGCCCTATAATCATTAACATGTCTGAAACTACAGGGTAACCTCCCTGAGAAGCAAAATGTCTTGGATTCCAAATTTTAAGCTGTATTTCACTATATCAGTGCCCTGTTTTTTTGTGGGCAAGACACAGCGTAAGTTGTCACAGCAAATATATGAACATATGTGTGACATTCGCAAGGGGGATATCAACAATGCTTTATTTGGACATATTCAGAGTTTCCCTAATCACTCTTTTAAATTTGTAGTGCTACAACATGTGAAATGTGGGGATAGAAAGGGGCCTTGGAAGTTATTCCTTGAGGAAAAGGAAACCTGGTGGCAGGTTTTCCTTAATGCTGGCCAGCCCCCAGGGTTAAACGATGTTATTTCTATAGCCAGTAAACAGAAATTGAAGGTTCTGAACAGATAAAAAATGTGTATATATATTTTATACATATTTTATCATTTCAGTCTTGTACATATAGTTTCTGTTTATATATATATATATATATATATATATATATATATATATATATATATATGTATAATATATTTATTTAAAAGTTTTTCACATTATTTATATACTTTTATATATGTACATTAAGTATTTTTGCATTATCTGGATATGTTCCTGTGCTTTTATATATGTCTTGGGTATGTGTATTTTTAAAAGTTTTTAAAGATCTTAATTAATTTTAATTGATTCAATGAGGTAGGGTGTGTTCTTTAGTCTATATTGGATTGTATGTACTTTATTATTTTGTCTGAAGAAGTTTGGTGACAGCTACCAAATGAAAGCGCTTACCTTGGATTTATTGTCTGTATTAAAGTTTGTACTTCTTTTGGATTCCAATCTACGTGGCAGCTTTTTTTTAGTTTTTGGTTGTTCTATTTTACAGTTTTTTGTATTTCACTATAGTTGGCCTTTGGGACAACCAAGAAAAATCCAATGTACAAATTTTCTTTGTGTCACGGGTGAGAAAGACATCAAGGTGTTTAACACATTTACTTTTAGAGAGGAGAGAAATTACATTTTAGTCTTAAAAAGCAAATTAATGTCATACTGCAACCCAAAGAAAAACTTAATATATGTGCATGTAATGACCCCTTTGGTATATATCTCTCCAGACAAAATGCAAAAACTGGAATGCCCAGAGAAATACCTTACTAAAAGGATACAAGTCCTAAACAACAGGTCTTACATAGACCGACTCAAAGCCTTATCACTATACTCAGTATCCTACAAGCTGCTAAGAGGTGACCTGTGCCTGGCATACAAGGCATCCTCCAACCCAATACTGATGGATTTACTGCACATCAGCAAGTCAAATGGCATCAGAAATACTCAATCTAGGAATATAAACCTCTTCTGCATATCAACAGAATGTTTTGGAGGTACAGGCATATTGTGCAGAGGATACAGCTGCTTTGGAACAGACTTCCCATCTACATAAAGCAAAGTTAATCCCTGCCCATATTTCATAGCCAGCTTGGTAGATATGGGATTCCTGAGACAATGTAGCAATTATAAGTTCATAGGTTAGTACTAGGCCAACCACCCTTCTGGGCCATGTCAAGCATAGCCAATTACCCCATGTGAGAATCAAACCCTGTACCTCATATCTGTAAGGTAAACACCTTAACTATCATGCCAACCTCCCACCCAGATTGTCTCATGTTCACAGAAAAAAACACAGTTTGAGAGAGATGTGCATATACAATTCCACTGAAAGTAAAAAATCTTACATACAAATAAGATTGTCAAGAACAAAAACACTACATCCACCAAACAGTATGTCCACCACACACATAGACCAGCCTATGCTGAGGCACTGAAAAACAATGTTCTCAAACCTCAAAGACTTTCTGAACCTATGAAGGGTAACACTTATTCTCAGAAAACTCTAAAGCACTCATCAAAAGCACATCAAGCACCATACATGCACATGCACCAATTGGAGCCCAACAGCAAAGTCCATAAGGCAAGCCAGCACATTACCCAGGGCGATTGTCATAGAGGACTCCATTATACAACACACAGATGCCCCATGGTTAGCTGCTTATCTGGAGCTAGGATCCACCAAGTTATGCGCTGTCACAAGTCACTGCACCACAGATATCAATATGATTCTGTCACAGTCCATGTGGTAGTTAATGATATGAGATGTACTTCCTTGGACTATATGAAGAGAGGCATTGTTGATCTCTCTGAGTATGTGTCTCAGGCAGCTATGTGCCTTCCATTGAGCAGCATTCTACCTTCTCTAAGGATGGTGCCAGAGTATGAACAAAAGATGACTGACTTCAATAATTTGCTTAGCTTCTGGTGTCTTTCCAGGGGGACTCAATATTTGTCAGCATGGGAGGTCATGGTTAACAGACCACATTGCTTTGCAAAGAATGGTCTACACGTCTCCCTTAGGATTCCGAATATTGGCTAAAACTTTATCCCATTCCCTTAGAGCCTTTTTAGGCAATGCCATATTGACAACCCTACTGACATAGCAAATAAAACCCAGAGAAACCTAAAGGTGTTACTTCTCAATGCTTGGAGCCTGAACGAGGAATTCCACATCCTACAAGCTCTCTTCACTCTGGAGAATATAGACATCGGTCCCATTACTGAGCATGGTTTAACTCCACAGAAAAAAACTTTGGCTGTGCAAGGCTTTGGTGCCTTCCACACATTTAGACCATCAGTTGCAGAGGGACCAAAGGTGGCTGACTCTCAATCTATATTAGCAACAAGCATAACTCTACATTGAATAAACAATTCCTTGGAATTTATTCACATGTAAATCACCGTGCACAAGCATTAAACCAAATATCCTGTTCATGGGAGACTTTAACTACCACTGTATAAACTGGGAAACGCACACTGCTTCACACTAACAGGCACAATAATTCCTGGATTTTATTAACACAAGTACCCTTGACCAGTTAGTGTGCACACCCATTAGAGGTTCAAACATACTGGACTGGGTACTCACCAATATGGAAGACTTCCCCTCCCCCAACAAGTGTCACGTCCCCACTGGTGAGGTCAGACCATAAAGCTGTTTCCTTCAACATAAGAGACAACTCAGCAACCCCAGTAAACCCTGTAACATTAAGGAACTATTCCAAAGCAAACTACACCCCATTAAGCAATGGTTTATCAAAATGCAGTGCCCCTCCCAACCCCAAATTCGCAACACCATATGTGGAATTGTTCACAGGCACCCTGTACAACCAAGTAAATGCCTGTATAGAGGCTGCTGTACCTAGAAGTAAACTCAATACAAACTCTAAAACCAAATCACACTGGTGGAATCATAGCCTTAACAGAGCATATAACAAAAGGAAAAAAGTCATGGCTGTAATTAGGAAGAGCAACTCCCATAATGATAAGTATTTTCTAATTACCCCCCCCCCAAAAAAAAGGCACATTGTAATCTACAACAGGAGCAAGTTTATTAACAAACACAACACTGCTTCAACATCCACGTTAACGCCTCCACTCATTTATGTTTTCATCATATATACGTCATCAGATATAACAATGGAAACATAAAAAAGCCCCTATTTATACCAATAGACTCTAAGTGGCATTGGATTAATTATCTTATTCAATTAAAATCAATTAAAATCAATTAAAACCGTATGGTAAACAAATAAACCTTAAAAAACAAGACAGCTAAAACAAACACATATATATAAGTATATATGAAATCCATAAAAATATATAAAGCAATAAGGACAATGGCACACATGTACACTGCCTAAACAGTTCCCTCATTATAATCTAGCTGCCCTTAATTTTAAAACTGGTACTAAGGACACATTTTCATTAAGTCCTGGGGGCCTGTTAGCCTCCAAGATGACTTGCCAGTATACCTCCTGATATTCAGTCTTGGCCTTCCATTGGCCCCCTCTAACATTCAGGGGAATTTCTTCCAATACAAAAAATGAGAAAACTGCTGCAGGCCAGTCACATGTATGCTTGTAAAAGGCATTCTTTGGGTTTTTATTGCGTATATCCCTAGTGTGTTCATATATTCTTCTCTGTAACAGCCTCTCAGTTTTCCCCACATAGAAGGCTAGGCACTTCTTACATGTCGCAACATATACTAATCCCCTAAAATCATAAATATAATAGCTGGTCCCCAGGATGTATCTATCCCTAGCTTCAATCCATACACCCTCACCATGGGCAGTGAATGGATATTGCGGACACTTGCCACATTTATATGTCCCCAGCCTACTACGGTTGGATCCTCTCTGATAGTTTCTTTCCATTAGATCCTTAATACTGGGTCCTTTTCTAAAAATGCAAGTAAAAGGAGTACCATTGACACTGTTCAAATCAGATAATTTAGAGAACTTTTGCCATGTGTTTCCAATAATATTCTTAATAGTATAAGCATCAACACTAAAATCAATGGTGAATGTTTGCCCAAATTCCTGGCCAGTATTATGCTTCACTAAAAAGGGCTGGTCTGATCGATTATCGTCTAAAGGGTTGTCTCTTCCCAAAATGGGGGAAAACCTACCTTGTCTAGCTTCTTTTACTTCCATCTATATCCCCTCAATCAGACTTGTAGGGTAACCAACAACACCTCTTTTTATCTCTGTGATAAAGTTAATAAACTCGGCTGTTTCAAACAATTTGGATTGGAAGTTTGCACTATGGAATGTGTTGGCTTGACCTGACTCTGTGGAACTGCATAACAGGTGTTGGTTTTAAATGTTTCTGGAGCCTCTTTGTTTTTGGTCTGATGTATTTCGTAGACTTGTAGGGTAGCCTCAATTACTAAATATTATTTTTAATTTCTCACATTCATGTTCAAAGTTCCCCTCATCAGAGATCATATGACTGATTCTCACATATTGGCCCTTGACTATACTCCTTTTCTGACTGAAGTGGTGGACACTTCCAAAGTGGAGAAAGGAATTTGAGTAGGTCTTTTTCCTATAAACCTTAGATTTGAAACATCCATCATACTTCTCAATAGTAAGGCCCAAATAATTCAGCCTTTCCTTACCAATATGATGAGTAAATTTAAAAAAAATAGTGGTGTTTGAGATATAGTCCAAAAATTCCATAAGCTTATCTTCTGAGTCACTCCATAAAAGGACTATATTGTGCATGAAATGTCTGTACAATAACAAACTATTTTTATACGGGGAATTTAACACAAATTTACATTCCCAAAACATGAGGAAAAGATTGGCATATACTGAGGGACATTCGGCCCCGATAGCTACACCACTTACTTGTTGAAAAAAATCTCGCTCAAAAAATAGAAAGTTATTTTTACGGACTATATCCATTAACTCCAAGCATATATGGAACTCATTAAAATTCAATCCTCCAATTTCATTAATAATCTCTTCACACTATGCCAGTCCTGTATTGTGGGGTATACACCCAAATAAATCCACTATGTCAATAGTCACAAATAGTAAGTGAAAACAAAAAGATAATGCCCACAGCGCTCTCCTTGCCTGACAATAACAAGAGAATGCAGAACACGAAAAACAGGCTCGGTTTGTGGGAAGTATATAAATTGTACTAAAATCAATGCGCTCACGCTAAATATCCAACGCTCTACGCATTAGAGTAGAGCCGAGTTGTAAAAAGCAGCTCTGCAATGTAAAGTACTTATTTCAGCATAAAACACAGTTTCAAAGTCACCATAAATCGTACCAAAATCAATGCAGTCACGCTAAAAATCCAACGCTCTACACAAAAGAATAGAGCCAAGTTGTAGAGAGCAGCTCTGCTATGCAAAATACTTGTTTCGGTAGAAAACACAGTTTCAAAGTCACCATAAACCGTTCATTCGAACCTGCACATCCACTGGACAATAACTTGTATGAAGAACACGCGACCAGCATGTAAAATAAATCCAAGCATCCAGTGTAAACCACGTTTATTAAATAATTAATTAAACAGGGCGAGCGCTTTCAACGAATCTTCATCAGGCCACTAACAAATAAACAAACTAACATCCTTTTAAATACAAAAAGTTAAATTAAACTGTGATGTCATTTCCTGTTATACGTAGAAAATTGTCATAAAATTATCTTAGAATATAGAAAACATTATGTGAACAATATACAATATAACATACTTCAAAGTTGAACAGCATATCATGCTCAAATAATTGCTGCTACTTATATACATTTCAACAACATTAATATATGAAATATAAAAATATATAAAAAATATATAAAAAATATGTGAATTAGCTGCATTTGACTATAGACATTAAAATTTCATTGGAAGCAATAATAAAATAAATGAGATATATATATATATATATATATATATATATATATATATATATATATATATATATATATATATATATTTAAAACTACTAAAACATATTATGTGATGGTTTATAGTGTGCAGATAAAAATGATGTAAACACATGTATAAACATACATCTGTGTCGGTATATTCCAGAGCCGAACATATCCCAGGTCTATGCATTTTGGTAACAATGTTAGATAAATATATCAATTAGCAGCATTTAACTATAAAACATTATAATCTCATTAAAAACAATGTTAGAATAATATAGACACATGTACAGCGTACGTCTGTGTCGGCAACGGCATATCCTCTCAAATCCTACAATAACTATAGCTACATGTATCGTAGAAATGAGATATATATATGTATATATATCTAAAACTACTAAAAGACATGTTATGTGATAGTTTATAGTGTGCAGATAATGGAGAAAGTGAACGATCCATGGATAAATTCCAAGAGTAATGAATTAAATATACATGTGCACATGTGCATATATAGATATATACCCATATGTATATGCATGTGTATATACACACACATACACATGTGCACAAGCATACGTCTCAAAGGTAGGATAACACTGGATGTATGCTACAACTCATATTGGAACGTGGTCACAAATGGGCCAATAAGGTTGTATAACCAATGGAATGTGAATGTCGGAGATGGGTTCTAATAAAAATAATGGTATATATGTATGTACAAATATTAGAATGGAGTCAAACAAAATTCAAAATTCAAAGATAGAGGATATTGAATGAAGGAAAGGACCATCAGTGTAGTTTCCTAGCTTTAAGCATTGGTTTGATGGAAACTCTGTCATTGAGACCCGGGTTTAAATCAGCCCTAAGTCTGATGATCCATTTAACCTCTATCTGTTCTGTACTATTAAAAATGTCCCCTCTTCTCAGAGATGGAACATTATTTTGAATTACTTGAAATAAAAAACTGTGTTGCGTAGATGTGTTTGACACGTGCTTAGATAAAGCATTAGAAGAACATGAGACCTTAATTTTATAGAGGTGTTCCCTAATTCTATCTTTTAACTTCCTGTCCGTTTTTCCTACATAAAATGCATGGCAATGTGTACAGGTAGCCAGATAAACCACATGACAAGTGTCACAAGTAGCCAGAGCTGTAAAGTAAAACTCTTGTCCTGTGGTGGGATGACTAAACTTGTCAGTTTCTTTTATAAATTTACAATAATTGCATTTGTGACATTTTCTAGTCATTCTGTGGTTACTAGGCGTCTCTGTGTCAATTCTATTCGAGCCACAGAGCATTCTATGCAGATTCAACTTATTTTTGTATGTGAATTTAGGTTCTTCCTCCAGAACCTCAGAGATGACTGGGTCTGTTAACAAAATGTCCCAGTACTTTCGATATATACTTTCAATCCTATGTACATCTTGTGTATAATGTATTGGTACTCTAAAGACATTGCTATCAATTATGGTGGTGATACTATCATCTCGTCTTTTAGAGAAGTATGGAAAAACCCTATCTTCCCTTAGTCCACCTATTGTATCTAAAGTAGCATCAACTTCTACTTCTGTATATGACCTGTCTATAAATTTGTTCCTCAGGTCTTCTATGCCTGTTTTGAAGCTTGAATCTTCCGAGAACAGCCTAGAGACCCTCATTGCTTGACTTTTGATAATATTTCCAAATATATGTTTAGGGTGCATACTACTTCGGTGAAGGAAGTTATTTCTATAACAGTCCTTCCGGAATACCCCAGTGTTAAGTGTACCATTTGGTAGTTGTTCAACATAAACATCTAGATAGGGTATAACAACTCTAGAACTAACCATGGAGAATCTTAAAAAACTAGTATCTTCATTCATTTTGTTATAAAAGTGCCTCAGCTGCTCTTCATCAACTTTCCAAATGAGGAAGAGGTCATCCACAAACCGAGTGTAGAATAAGACATGTTGATGAAATTCTTTCATCTTAAATAGGGAAGAAATCTCCCAGTCAGCCATGACCAGGTTGGCGTAGCTATTGGCACAAGAAGTGCCCATAGTCATGCCATCCCTTTGAAGGTAGACTTGACCATTGAACAAGAAAATATTGTTACTTAATACAATTTCCATTAACTCCACAATAACCTCTATCCTCCCTTCGGAGAATGTACCATCTTTAGTGAGAATCCTGTGTATGCTCTTAAGTCCCTCATGGTTGGGAATGACAGTAAAAAGAGAGTTGACATCAAGTGTCACAAATAATTTATGTTGGACACCATCTCCCACCGAGGTGTTCTCATAGAGCTTAATTAAGAATTGTTTCGTGTCTTTTAATATATGGGCATGTTTGTCCACCATGGGTCTTAAAAGGGACTCCAAATAAATAGAAATAGGCTCAGTAACCCAAACCTTCCCTGCTACAATTGGCCTCATGGGTGGGTCTAAGCCATTCTTATGAATCTTTGGTATACCCTGGATGATGGGTATGGTGGCGTGTTCCACTATTAAATATGTGAATAGTTCTTGATTAATCTTACCCTCATTTAACATAACATTTAACCTATTAGAAACATCTGATATAATCCTATTCACCCTTTTGTTATTAATACTCAGGTAGAAGTCAGACTCAGTTAACATATTGCACATTTTGTTAACATAGAACTCCATATCCATGATAACTACAGGGCCACCTTTGTCGGCTGGTCTTATCATTATTGTCTTATCACATTTAAGGCCATTAAGAGCTCTTCTATGTACTGGTTTCAAGTTGCCGAACCATCTCTTCTTTCTATTATTAGCATCATTCTCATATATTCCTTGCTCAACCAGTTTAGAATAAGCTTCGATTAGTGGATGATTACATGGAATATATGTACTTGGTTTTCTAAAAGGGTGACATATACTAGTATTATTCCGAAAATCAACCTTCATTTGGAGGTTTCGTACAAACATCTTTAAATCAATAATGCTGTCTGTAATATTACTTCTACTAGAAGGAATAAATGTTAATCCCTTCTCTAGGACATACTGTTCTTCTTCCGTTAGTAACTTACTAGAAATATTCCACACTATTGATTCTTGGTCCCTTGCCAAATCTTTTTTAGTGTAGGACCAGCCTGTATCGACCCTGCTGGTCTATTTTCTGCCTTCCCCTGCTCATAGATCGTTCCCTTGTCCCCCCACCCCCTCTCCACTGATTGGCGATGGGGAAAGGGACTGATTCATTGCTCATACTAACAAATTTAGTTTTGACGTCCATCCCTGTATCACTCTTATCTACTATCTTAGCACTTTTATTAATATTCTTATTAACATTATCATCCTCATTATCAATATGTTCACAGATATCTATCCGTGTATTAGCATCTTCAAACATGGATATGTCATGAACATTACCTGCGGGGGAAGAGCATACATCATTAGTACCATCCTGATGTACCATTGCTGTAGTAACAATGGTATTTTTCTTACCCCCTATTTGTTTATCTATAACGATAACATTAGAGTCATCAACCTTAGTGTCCACTCCATCTTTGACCAGACCATTAATAGTCCTGTCCTTCATATCATTAGTAGCACGTACATTCTTCCATCCCTTGGCTCCATTCTCCACTCTGGGCCAAGTGAAGACATGGCCTTTTTTGAAATCGTCCATATCCCTTCTAAGTTTATCTCGTTTCTGCTGTAAAAGTTTTTTCTCATAGATAAAAATGCTATCCAACATTTTATCAATGGACGCTACTACCACTAATCTAGGGTACATAGTGTACAGACTCTGTTGTTGCTTTTGTATCTTTTCTCTTAATGAGATTTCATGGGGTAAAAAGTACTTATTTAGCAGTTCAATATATCTCAAGCTAGTGTCCAAATTTAGCTGTTGCCATAAAAATAACAAATCTTTGTAGACAGTACCTGTGGTCGGCATCTTCAGGATCCTAAGGCCCCTTGGAACAATTTTGCGAGCAATACAAGCTTCGAAGTGCTGCCTCTGCAGCTGGAGACGTTTTAGCTTGAAAAAGTCCCCTTCCATCTCTTGGATCAGAGTTTCGAGCCCTTGGTAGTTTTCTTTACATTCCTGTTCATCATATGTCTCAGTCAACGGACTGAAGGACATTAGTGGATTAATGTCACTCAGAACAGCATCTTCAAATTTGCTCTTGATATTAGAGGTACCTGATTTAGTGTTTCTCAACATATCCGGATTATATGGTAATTCAACTGTAGAATTTTGGCTGCTTCCCTCAGCCATGAGCGCGTGAGCAATAATAAATCACGTATAGTAAAAACAAAAAGATAATGCCCACAGCGCTCTCCTTGCCTGAAACAAGTATTTTGCATAGCAGAGCTGCTCTCTACAACTTGGCTCTATTCTTTTGTGTAGAGCGTTGGATTTTTAGCGTGACTGCATTGATTTTGGTACGATTTATGGTGACTTTGAAACTGTGTTTTATGCTGAAATAAGTACTTTACATAGCAGAGCTGCTTTTTACAACTCGGCTCTACTCTAATGCGTAGAGCGTTGGATATTTAGCGTGAGCGCATTGATTTTAGTACAATTTATATACTTCCCACAAACCGAGCCTGTTTTTCGTGTTCTACAAATAGTAAGTGGTCACAATACAAGTCAGGTTTAATACATTTTAAAAAGTCAGTCCCAAGAATCTCTTAAAACATAAACATCACTATGTGGGATATGCTTCAATTTAACATCTAAGTACCTGGCTAGCGGAGCTGTGACTAAGCCCTCAGCGACACAATGGGTCTCAATAGTGGGTCAAGGACATTTTTATGAACTTTGGGCATGCCAAAGGTCGAAGGCACATGGGGCTTGTCATTTTTCAAAAAGAAGAAAGTGCCATTATCAATCAAGTCCTCCACTAGTAAATCATTTAACGCCAAGTGTATACGTTGATGGGCAATGTTGACATGTAATACTGAAGCAATGATTTTTTTCCTTTAGGAAATTTTATTGTAATGGTGGTAGATGGTCACTAGAGAGAGCCTTTACATTAGTTTTTTATAAAATGCATATTTATGGTTTGCGCAAGAACTAAAAATACAAATATTTTTTAATGGCTGTTATAAAGACCCGGTTTGTACATAATATGATTTACTTACTCTGGTTTATAAAAACTTTTAAACTCATTATAAGTATTTAATCAGAAATGTTATTAAAGGATGTATTTATTTTTTTAGTAGTTTAAGGACAATTTGATGTTTGAAATGGTTTTAATTAGATAATTGATGGGATTATAAAAGAAAAGTAGCATGGTATACATTGCATCTGATGAAGTCTTTGTATTGAGGATGAAAATGCGGTGATTTAAGTTAAGCATTTATGTGTTTAATATATATTAAAGAAGTGTTTTTCATTATTTGGTCATGGACTGCTATTTCTCCTTCTTGGGTGCTATTTTTGACTTTGGTATATGTTGCGACATGTAAGAAGTGCCTAACCTTCTATGTGGGGAAAACTGAGATGCTGTTAAAGAGAAGGATATACGAACACACTAGGGATATACGCAATAAAAAACCCAACCAATGCACTTTACAAGCATACACTTGACTGGCCTGCAGCAGTATTCTCATTTTTTGTATTGGAAGAAATTCACCCCTGGATGTTAGAGGGGATCTATGGGAGGCCAAGACTGAATATTGGGAGGTATACTGGCAAGTCATCTTGGAGGCTAACAGGCCCTGGGGACTTAATGAAAACGTGTCCTTAGTACCAGTTTTAAAATTAATGGCAGCTAGATTATAATGGGGGAAATGTTTAGGTGGTGTACATGTGTGCCATTGTCCTTGTTGCTTTATAAATTTTTATGGATTTAATATATGTATTTTTATATACATTTATGGAATTGATTTTGTATTTATGTATATGTGTTTGTTTTAACTTTCTTGTTTTGTAAGATTTATTTTTTTACCATACAGTTTTAATTGATTTTAATTTAATAAGATAATTAATCCAATGACACTTAGAGTCCATTTGTATAAATATGGGCTTTTTTGTGTTTCCGGTGTTACATCTGATGAAGTATTATGAGAAAATATAAATGAGTGGAGGCGTTAATGTGGATGTTGAAGCAGTGTTGCGTTTGTTAATAAACTTGCTCCTGGTGTGGATTACGATGTGCCTTGTTTTTTTGGGGGGTTATTTGTATCTTTTGACCAAAGATTTCCCCTTATTTAACTTTCTAATTAAACTAAACAGGAAACTAAGATTCATAGATTCATAGATTAGTACTAGGCAAACTGCCCTTGCGAACCATTTTAAGCCTAGCCAATTATCCCTTGTGAGATTCAAACCCTGCACCTTGTGTTTGTAAGGCAAACACCTTAACCATTAGGCCACCCTAAGTCAAGCAATGTCAATTATGAAGTCAAGATAGCCTCACAGGCTAAAGATAACCACAAGGCCTTCTAAAGCTATGCCAAAAATGTCAAATGCAACACACATCAGTGTGTCGAACTGGTGGTCAATGGTGCCATCTTCACTGAGCAGAGTGATATAATGAATTTACTGGCTGACAAATTCATCTCAGACTTCACTCCCAGCTCCCCCCTGTCTCCCTCCATGAAATAACTAGTAGCAGAAGGATAATGATATCCAGGATGGGAATCCTACACCAAGGCACTCTATATGCATCTTCAGGAATGCATGAACCATGCTATCCCAAATAAAACCAAGACTCTTTCCTCAAGCAAAAAGAAACCAGTCTGGTGGACCCCAGCCATATGTAAACTTTACAATAAAAGGAGGAGACCTATACAAAAAAAGGCCAAATCTCAAGTAGAAAAATCATCCCTGATCAGCATTAGTAAGAAACTGAGGGCCCTCATCAAGTCAACTAAAGCTAATTTTGAAAAGAAAGTTGCCAAGGATGCCAAGGATAACTATAAGGCCTTCTATGGCTACGTCAAAAACCTAAATGGCAATGCTCAGGTCTGTTCTGAGCTAGTACAAAATGGAACAAAATACACTGACCCTTCTGACATTGCCAACATCTTGGCTGACAGGTTCAGTGCAAATCCCCCCCCCCCCCCCCAACCACCTACAGGGCCTATTACCATTCCAGGGGATTGTGTAAGTCCAATTATTACTGATACATTGGTTAACAAGGCTCTATCTAAAGCTAAAAACACTGCCTCCATGGGACCAGATGGTGTCCCAGGCTGTGTCGTATGCGAGCTCCAAAAGGAATTAACCCCACATCTTAATACCCTGTTCAGTCTCAGCCTCTCCACAGGATATGTGCCCATAGAATGGCGCACGGCAATGGTGGTCCCGCTACACAAGGGTGAGGCCACAACTGACCTTGGGAACTACCGACCAATAAGCCTGACCAGTCTGATCTGTAAGGCTATGGAGCGAATCATTATAGAACTCATAACTGGAGAGATTGGGAACCTCCAGTCGCTGGACCCCACACAGTTCAGCTTCGTCAAGGGCTGATCATGCCTCCTGAACCTTGTGGATTTCTTTGAGACAGTTACTCAGGCTATAGATAAGGGAAAGGAGGTACACACAGCTTACCTTGACCTTGCTAAAGCATTTGACACCATTCCCCATTCAGGTATTATTGATAAGCTCAACAGCCTGGGCATAAACCCTTACATCACAAGATGGATCGCAAACTGGCTCTCAGACAGATCCCATAAAGTAAGAGTAGTGGGATCTATGTCTGAATCCAGACCAGTAACGAGTGGTGTGCCTCAGGGCTCTGTCCTAGGGCCCCTCCTGTTTGGCATATACTTCTCAGAAGTACAGGCAAGCACGGAAGGGCTGTGGCTGACTAAGTTTGCGGGCGACTGCAAACTGGGTGCTACAATAGAGTATATATACCGTATATATGAGCACAACTATGATATTAGAACTTGTTGTAACAACAATGCCCTTTATAGACATAAAAGGAAATGTGTGGATGCAGTGTTTTATTTTATTTTTTTGTCTTAGAAGTGGTGAATAAAGATATAAGAGGGGGGCCCTGGGAAGACACCATTGAATACAAGGAATTGTTATGGCAACTACAGTTGGAGTCATACAACCCACCAGGTTTAAATAATATTGTCTCCTTAGCCCCAGTGCTTAAATTGAGGGCAGCAAAGTTGTGAGTGTTACTGGGTTCCTATAATGAAAGTGGCCAGATTAATAAAGTGCCTTTTTATGCTTTTTTCGTTTCCCCTATGGCGGGATAAATCAGTTCCTAAGTTTCCTTGTTTATTATTATCTTATTATGGCTTATGTATTTTAATATAAAGATTTCTTAAGTATTAGTTTGTATAGGATTAAATTTGAAATGATGGAAGCTGTTATTATAGACTTATAAATTAGAAAAAGTAAGGTATTTATGAATTAGTTCTATTCGAACACTAGAGGATGCAAGAGGATAAGGAAATTTGTTCGGATGAAAGTTGATTCCTTATTAATTTTGGGCATTAAATAAATGTTTTTTAAAATAGAAAGGTATTGAATTAGTATATCATTTTTATAATGAAATTTTATTTATACATTTTTGTATATTTGTTTTTTAGAATATGTGTGTGTTTAATAGTATTGAATAAGTTATGGTTATTGTAAGTGAACATCAGAATGATGAATTTTAAGCTGTACTAATTGAGATGTAATTATTTAATTGTTTAATTGTATTAGTTTAATGTGTATATAAGAAGAAAGGTTTGTTGGGAGGAGAATGTATTGCATCTGAAGAAGTGTTACAAATGAAAACGCAGGTGTGTAGACATAGCGTTAGTGCTTGTGACTGTCTTTGTACTCTATTTGATGGTTGTCCTGTCGTGCTTTTGGTATTAAATTCGATTTTCCAGCAAGGACTGAGCAGTCTTCCTCAACTGGTACATTTTTCTTAATTGCTACAATAGAGTCTCCGGCCGACATGGAGATCCTCCAGAAGGGCCTAAATGAGACTGATGCATGGTGGCAAAGCCATGGTTTCAAGCTAAATGCAAAAAATGCGTAGTAATCCCCTTTGGAAAAAACAGAGTACCCACAAACTACAACATAGGAGGTAATCCCCTGAAATCTGAAGAAGAAATAAGGAATCTAGGGACCCAAGTAGATAGTCAGCTTTCCTTTGATAACCATGTTGCCAAAGTGGTTAGAAAATCCTTCTATGTGACTCATCTGATCACAAAAGGGTTCCCATCAAGATCTAAGGATGTAATGGTGCCCCTCTACTCTTCCCTCGTCAGACCCATTATTGAGTACAATGCACCAATTGGAATGTACCTGGCTAGACATCTCCAGCAGCTGAAGAGACCACAGAGGTACCTAACCAAGAGGATTACTGGCCTCAAACAGTTGCCCTATGCAGCACGATTGAAAAAGCTAAGACTGTTCTCTGTTGCATACCACTTTCTCAGAGGCGATCTCTGTCTAACGTACAGAGCCATGTCCAGCCCAGAATTGTTGAACATGCTCCATCTTAGCAAAACCAAATCTAGCTACATGCTCTAGGGATATAAACCTCAACACAACAATGAATAGAACATGCTGGAGGGGTAGATTCCCTTCACAGAGACTTCCCTTACTATGGAACAAGGTCCCGATCTACATAAGACAGAGCCCCTCAATATCACTCTTCAAGAGGAACCTTGATGAGTGGATGGGTAACAGAAAGTTCACATGGGGGATCACACCAGTAGCACTACTAGATAGGGGTCAAGGGTACTAGCTGCTAGTACAAGGGTCTAGGGAACTACTAAAGGGGCGGTGAATACCGCACAACTTGGCTGGGCTAATATATGCCTTCGGGCAGATAGCCCAGTACCAACCTATGAACCTATAATCCTTAAAATGTTAACTGGGAACAGGTCCTGGCAGTGCTTGCTGTGCCAAAAATACAGCCTCAGTGGGCCCCGACAATATCCTGGAATGCCTCGTAAATAGCTAGAAACATGACCCATCAGAACCACTTGAACCACTTATCAACTATAGCGCAAACAGGCTTTGTACCATGAGAAGGGAGGACTGCAAAGGTTTTCCCACTTGACAAGGGTGGACCATCAACCTACCCTGGAAACTACAGACATATTAGTCTGACTAGTCTAGTATGCACAGCCATGGAAGGAATTATCATGGAAATGATTAAAGAAGACATAGGCAACCTTCAGACACTACACCCAACCCAGTTTGGGTTTGTCAAGGAAAGATCATGCCTACTAAACCTAGTAGACTTCTTTGAGAAGGTCACTAAGGCAATGGATGAGGGGCAAAACGGTGCATACCTCCTGCCTGGACCTGGCTACCCACTTGGGTATAGTTAGCAAACTTACTGAACTGGGCACACACACCTACATAACTCACTGGATTCCAGCCGGCTCACTAACAGGACTCAGGAGGTCAGGATTGGTGATACCACCTCCATTAACTCCTTCCCTCTAATGGAGCTCTGAAGTTTGCACTGTATCCTCCAATGGGGAGAGCCTAAGCATTTTGATAGAATCAAATTATGTCTTCACATTTCAAACAAATGTTCATATCCCTAGAACTATAGGGGTTAATAAAGTAGTGTATTTAACAACCTCTTCAGCACTAACTATTTATACAGTGGCAGTATTCTTTAGGTTCTAGGTCTTAGAAATTGATTTTATAAGTCACAGTAAACACAGTAACTACTGAGCTTGTAATATTTTGTAACCAAATTATGATATTTCAGCCACTACTGAAGTTACACACATACTATCAGCAGCATTTTGCTCACCCAGCTGAGAGGTAAAATATCAATACAGTTCTGTTTGCCGCTATGTGAGCTTTAAGATGAAATCTGTTAATACTTTGTATGTAGCTTGGTTTTGGAAATATTAATGCAAATATGAACAAACAGTATTTGAAGAGGCATCAGTAGGATGTAACTGCAGAAACATCCGGAGGCTGTAATGACCTAAGAGACTGGTTACCAGTGGGGTACTGCTGGGTTCTGTGCTGGGAACAATACTATTTGGTATCTACTTCTCAGAGATAAAAATTAATGTCAAGGACCTTTGGCTAACCAAGTTCACTGATGACTACAAATCGGGAGCTATCATAGATTCCCTCCATGACACAAACATCTTTCAAGAGGGTCTAACACAGACAAATGACTGGTGCCAAAGTCATGGACGAAAACTCAATGCCAAGAAATGCATTATAGTGACTTTTGGGAAAACTGCCACTTAGGCTAATTACTCCATCGATATGACACCCCTGAGAGTTGACCCAGTAGTTAGGGATCTAGGATCATGCATAGGTAGTAATCTGCCTTTGACCAACATGTGGCCAAGGTAGTTAGAAAATCATTGTATGTCACCCAACTTATAAGTAAGGGCATGACATCCAGATCCATGCAAGTCATAGTGTCACTTTGATGGACCCTAATCAGACCCATCATTGAGTGTAATGCCTGCCTCAGCATGTACCTTGCCAAACATATACAACAGCTGGAATGCCTAAAAAAGGTTTCTTACAAGGAGAATCAAGGATGTAAACACAATGTCCTGTATGGACTGCCTTAGTGCCCATCTCCATAGTCTGTCTTCTACAGGCTACTCTGAGGCGATCTATGCCTGGCATTCAAGGCATCCTTGGATCCAGCTCTGATGGACCTTTTACATATCTGCAAAATGAACAGCATCTGAATCACTAGATCCAACGATTTAAATTTTGCTTATGACATAAATAAGGCATGTTGGTGAGAGAGGTATATGTCTCAGAGTATCCCTATGCTCTGGAACAGGCTCCCCATCCATGTGAAGCAGAGTCCATCCCTAACCTTATTTAAACATGATCTTGACCAGTTAAATCAGAAACTCACATTGTGTCTGGCCCCCAAGCCACTGACAGATAGAGGCGGACAGTAATGCCCAAACTAACACCCCCCCCCATAATCTCTAGACATTCCCTAGCTAATATGCTCTCTCCCAATAAATACCCATGATACATAGGGATAAAACTACATGGGATGGCACGGTTAGGCTTATAAAGGCTCTGGTGGTTGTTAGTTCATAGGTTCATAGTTATATACTAGGCTATGTATGGGAAACAGAATATTTACCCAAGGACTGCCCCTGTACTACTACTAATGGACAAACACAGGTTCTAAATGTACAGTTTAAAGTGTTATTATCATAGTCTTATTTGATACAAAAAGTATAGTGCTATTCTTCTGTACCTGTGAAACTGTACTTTATTTACCTGTGTTATATGTGTGGAGCTTTTCTCCCTGGGCCACCGCTGAAAAATGACGTGTCCAGTTGGACTTTCCTGGTAACCAAATGTAGAGTAAATAAAAAATAAATAAAATGGTTTATCCCATGCATGTGTACACTCAAATTATCTAAGGTATGATCTCAGTTATTAATTAAGGGTAATATATATAATTATCAACCAAAGAATGGGTAAGGCCACTCTCTAACCAAATGCGGAAGGTTAATTTGAACACAAAAGGGAAATTGGCTAGGCTTAAAATGGCCTTCACGGGCAGCTAGCCTCATACTTGCCTATGAACTTATGAACCTATGTGAGAAGTTTATTTTTACTACAGTAAAGAATTTAGCAGAAAATAAATGCTTCTGTCACTGAAATGAAATACAGAGCACAAAGCTGTGATTCACTTATAAGTGAAATATTTATTTGTAGAAGTAGAAGTGATCATTTGAGGGGCAGACTATTGGCACAAACTGATTTAACTGTGATGATAGTCACAAATGTACCCAGAGCAAGTGAACTGTTGGGTGTATGACAAGATTGCAGAAGAGGTAGGAGCATGTAAAAAATAATCCATGCTTGAAAATGATGTCCAAACAAAGCCTGATTTGTCAGAGCATTTATATCAAATGTCTGTTCAGTTGAATGTAGTGTACATTTAAGACATGAATCTAATAATGATGCATGAAAGGAAATATGCCATTACTTACTCTGTTTTGCAATCTTGTATGTGGTGTGTTTAGAGTAGTGTCACTCATCTCTCTCTCTCTCTAACATAGATGACAGGCAGGTGGCTTATTTCATTTAGATGCTTTAATACATAGAAAACATCTGGATGGATAGCAGCATCATAAAATACAAATGAACTGGTTAACAGAAAGACATGCTTACATCTCAACGTCTTACAACAAAATGGCAGTCTAGCTTGCATGTGCTCAGAATTTATACACTTGTGCAAGCCCTTGAACAGCTTCTTAAATGTCCATACAAATACATTGATCTACATCCTCCCTCTTAAAAAGATTGCTCTTTGCAAAAACTATTAATTTTAATTATTGTAATATCAGAGTCAGACATGCATTACTATATATACTAGAACAAAACACAATGTTCATGTCCAAGTTGCTTCATGTCTGCTACAGGGCTTAGAGATGCAACCATATCTCGTAACATAACAAGCTAGACCAAATTTAGCAACAGAGACAGTCTTTGGTGCACAACTCATATCAGGAACTTCTGGATTCATCACAGGAACAGGAATATCCTCTGGATCTTTCTCAGGAATTGGAACACAGGACAACTCACTCTAAGATAAAAGAGTCTTTCTCACAGGCTATGTGCTGTGGTATAGGCTCAGACTCCGGTCTCAAATGCTTCCAATTCCAACTAAAAATTGCTCCTTGTGATTCCACAACGTATGATCTCGGCTCTGGGCAAATATTCTTCATGATACCAATCCGATCATAAACTTGGGACATTTGCATCCTTATCACTTTTTCTTCTTGCAATGGATTGAGCAGTTTGCTGGTTTTACTGTAGGAGGACTTCTGGGTTAGGTGTTTCTTCAATAGATTGTCTTTCAATGAGCTGTTGTTCTTGACACATGTAACCAACAATTGACTGCTGATTGGTAATGTGGCTCTGGTTTGTCTTGACAGAAGTCTCTGAGCAGGTGAACCAAGATATTTATCATAAGGAACATTTATGAGATTCAAGAGATTCAGGAAAAATCACTATTATCTCATTTTGACTTCTCTAGTAACTGTTTTGCAATTTGAACTGCACGTTCTGCCAAACAATTTGACTGTGGGTACTCAGGGCTACTCATGACATGAGTAAAGTCCCATTCTTCATCAAATCTTTTGAACTTTTGGCTCATAAACTGCATGCCATTGTCAGAAATAACTTTGTGCGGACTACCATGTGCTGCAAAATGACGTTTCATCTTAGTAATGACAGTACTGGATACTAGATTGGGAAGTAGGTCAATCTCAAACCAAATGGTGTAAGAGTCTACTAACACCAAGTAATGTTGACCATTCCACTCAAAAATATCGGTGGCTTCTGCTGACCAAGGTAGTTCAGGAATCTGGTTTAGCTGAATTGGTTCCTTCTGTTGATGTGGCTTTGTACTATTACGCACTGAACAGGATAAAAGTGCTCTCTAAATGTCTGGTGACATAGAAGGCCAAAATACTAGTTCTCTCACACTTCTTTTGGTAGAGTTAGTTCCTGGGTGACCACGATGCAAGTAATGTACTCTTGTTGCAAAGACTTTGGAAGAATTACTTTCGGACCTTTCATAATAATACCTTTGTCCGACAAAATATCATCTCTGTATGGAAAATAAGGTTGCACTTCTTGAGGTAAACTAGATTGCTTTGATGGGCATCCTTAATTGATAAAGTGACTCAGCCTTTGTAAAACTGGATCTGCGGCTGTGTGATCTTTCAACTCATCATGATGTGTGGAAAAAAAAAATTCTCACTTCCATGATTTCAAAATCAAGGATCTCATTCTCATGGTGTTCTGTTGTGTTACTGGGTGATCTGAATAATGTATCAGCAAGATAAAGAAGTTTGCCTTTCTTGTAGACAAGATTGAAATTATATTTTTGCAATCTCAGCATCAAATATTGCAGTCTGGCTGGAGCTGAATGCATAGGCTTTCTCAAGATAGTGACTAGAGGTTGGTGGTCTGTTTTGATCTGGATAGGTCTGCCATAAACATAATCATGGAACTTCGAACATGCAAACACAATTTCCAAGAGCTCTTTCTCGATCTGGGCATACTACATCTCAGTTTGGGTACGAGTTCTCGATGCACAGGCAACAGGTTGATCCTCTTGTAGAATGAATGCACCAAGACCAAATTTCGAAGCATCACAGGAAAGTGTAACAGGTTTGTGAACATCATAGTATTTGAGAGTTGGTGGACTGGCAATTCTCTGCTTCAGTTCATCAAATGCTCTTTCGTGTTGCTCTAACCAAGACCAGGATATATCTTTATGTGTCAGCTCTCTGAGTGGTGCTGATAGTTGGCTCAAAGTCTGAAACTAGGTAGTTAACCATGCCAAGAAAACGTTGCAGGGCTTGAACATTGTCTGGAGCTGGCATCTCGAGAATGGGTGTTTGCTTTGAAGGGTCTGGTTGTAGGCCTGAACTAGTAAATAAACGACCAACATAAGTAACTTCTTGTACCCTGAATTTGCATTTCTGTGGATTGAGCTTGAAATTAACTTGACATGCCCTTTCTAGAGCTTTTCTGAGGTTTCTGTCATGCTTTGCTTCACTGTGACCTCCTACTAGTATGTCATCTACTATAACAGCACAAGGATACCCAGAAAAAAATTGCTCCATTGCACGCTAAAAAAATTCACTTGCAGAATTTATCCCAAATGGCATTCTCAAAAATCTGTACCTGCCAAATGGAGTACTGAAAGTAGTGAGCAGTGATGATTTCTTGTCAAACTGAATTTGCCAAAATGAACTCTTTGCATCCAAGACAGAAAAAACAGTTGCATTTGGCATCAAGGCTGCAACTTCTTTGACTTTGCACATTGGATGAAGAGGTATTTTTAATGCTTTGCTCAAATCTCATGGATCAATACATATTCTGATGTCACCTGAGCTTTTGTTATGAGCTACCACCATGGAAGATACCCATTCAGTTTGAGTTGCAACTGGACAAATCACGCCTTGTTGCACCATTTTATCCAGCTTGGCTTTGACTGTGTCCTGCATGGCTATTGGAACTTTACATGCTGGCCTGATAACTGGACTGACCTGTAGCTCTAACTTCATAGAGTACACAACTGGAAGCTTTCCTAGTTTGTCTTTGAAAAGATCAGCATAGGTAGAAAAAATGTACTGGGCAAAACTGGAGTAGTGGTCTTTTAAGCTAACTTGGTGGACCTCCTTATTAAATAAAAGCAGTCCCATTTTCAAACTGGCTCTGAGCCCTAATAATGACTGGACAATATAAAATAATAAATCATAGCTTCTTTCAGCTGAGTAACATGAAAGCACTGCTGAGCCTTCGGTGTGAATTTCTTTACCTCCATAAGCAACAAGCTTCACACACCTTGCCAAATCAAGCCTTTCACCATAACACACTCTAGCAAATGTTTCTGCTGACATAACACTGCACTTGGAACCTGTGTCAATTTTGAGCTGTGTGGGTTTGCCATTTATCTGGACATACAAAGTACTTCATTCTTTGCCCTTAAATCTAGTGCATTGACTACTTCATGACGCACTGACACACCATCAACATAAGGCTGAAGCTTTCTAATTGATCAACTTGTTTCTTAAAATATTCCCTTTTAATAAAAGAATGCGGGCCTTTAATTTACAAAACTTTTGAAATGATTCCATTTACTGCATTTGTGGCATTATTGACCAAAAGCTAAACATTTCTCCCTTTTAGATTCATGACTTCCACCACAATTACAACAGTTTGCAATGAAAGTACGTTGGGGCCCATGCTTTGAGTTTGCTGACTCACTCTTATGCTGCACTGAGACTGTGCAAACTCTGGAATTTGCTGGAAAGCTATGGGGTTTACCAGTGAGTGCTGCAGGGGCTACAGTTGCTGCCATGTGCTTGGGCGTGTTTCTTTTAATAACATGCTGCATACTATCAACATGAGCTTTATCACTGTGCCTTCTAGAGCTGTTCACATTTGTAAGCATATTTGTGTGCTTTTCTGTGAGCTCGTATATCTGACAAATCTCAATGGCATTATTCAAAGTTAAATCACTGTCATGAAGCAAAATCTTTCTCACAGCATCATCTTTAACGCCACACACAAGTTTGTCTTTTATTAACTCATCCCTTAAATCACCAAATTTGCACGTTTTAGCTTTATTTCTCATGTCAGTTATCTATGCTGCAAAGCTTCACCAGGTTTTTGATCCCTTGTGTAAAATAAGTGCCTTTCCATTGTAACATTTGTCTAGGGGTTACACATTTCTCTAAATTTATGTTTTAAGCACTCAGGGTCCTCCCTTGACTCAGCCTCTACAACAATATAATGGTTCTCCCCTCTTCAGTATAGATAGCAGGTGCATACACAAATGAACATTCCCTTTCTATGGCTTCTGACCCAGCTAAATTAAGTAGTGTAAATGCCTTTGTACAGTCATCTTTACCAAAAAATCTTTCTCAAACACTCTTCAGTTCTCAGCAATATTACTCTCAAACACAAGTGCACTGGGTTTTCAAAATCCATCTGCCATGCCCATAAAGTATGTCCCAACACAATGAAAATATGGCCCTTGTATTTATGTACAAACAAACTGTTGTGTGAGCTTGTATTAACATTTAAATGCGTAATAAACTCTCTGAAATATTGTACTTTGCAAAATATGCTCTGTAATGGCTGTATTCACTGAAATAACTTTACTGTAACACTACAAAAATGTGCAGACACTTTATACACTTCTGATAATGCAGATATCTTTGCTTAATATGAAAAATACATGCTTTGTGAAAATGTGGTCATTTCCCCTTATTTTATTCATTTTTTGCAATTTTGACTTTATTTCAAACATTTTCCATAGCAATTTGAATATTTTATCAATATTGTACATATCGGTTTATACGAATATCATTTAGAATGTTCTGTATGCCTCGTTTCATATTTTATGAAAAAGAAATACTGCTGAGCAAGTTTAATATCTGAAATATGTTAATGACTTGTTTTGCAAAGTTTGCACACTATAGGGATGATTCACTGCTTTATATTCCTCCATTTCCAAGCAAGTGCCTTAAGTCATTTTAGCCATGCCGCCTCTAACTTCATGCCCGTTATAAATGCCACTTCTGACACCATGTCGTTCATCTCTCTCTCTAACCTAGATGACAAGCAGACAGGGTATTTTGTTTAGATGCTTTAATACACAGAAGCACATCAGGATGGATAGTAGCATCATAAAGTACAAATTAACCTGTTAACAGACAGACCTTACATACATACATGCTTACATCTCAACGGCTTACCACAAAATGGCAGTCTAGCTTGTACTTGCTCAGTATTTATACACTTGTGCAAGCCCTTGGACAACTTCTTAAAGGTACATACACACATTGATCTACAGGTAGCATGCAAATGGGGTATGGGAGGCTGCCAGACTGCAATTTTGTAATGGGGCTACAAAGACTATTTCAGTGAGATCATGTAACAGTGCAAACAGAGTTATTTCCCCTTACATATACTGATATAATCTTGGAGTTTGTGTGTGTGTGTGTGTGTGTGTGTGTGTGTGTGTGTGTGTGTGTGTGTGTGTGTGTGTGTGTGTGTGTGTATATATATATATATATATATATATATATATATATATATATATATACATACATGGATTCCTATTACAAAAAACAAAAGTTCACTACTTCGAACTTGTAATAGGAAGCTTCACTTCTGAGAAAGTTCACTTTAACGAAAGTGAACTTTTGCGTAAGTGCACTTCATCGAAAACACCGCAGCACAGTGGAGGACATAAAAAACAAGCTATGTCCTCCAGTA
>NC_056744.1:691457168-691582168 GCF_019279795.1 Protopterus annectens | reverse complement strand
TAAATGCTAAAAAGGAGCAGTCCCAGGACCAATCCCTGAGGGACTAGACTTGTGACTGGCCTCTTTGCAGATGTGGACTTCCCAATTCTAACTTCCTGGTTCCTGTATGTGATCCAGCTGGCTGTCCACTGGGTGACATAAGGGTTTATACCTAACGTCTTGAGTTTGTCATCAATGCCCGAGTGGGGTATTGTGTCATATGCCTTAGTCAAGCCAAGGTAGACTGTGAACCATTTTATCTTTATCCATTGCTTTGGTAACATCATTCTCAAAACCAGATTGAGTAGGTATGATTGGGTCCAGTGTCTGCAGGTTTCTTATGTCATAACTGATCATATCCATGATAATTATTTTCATGGTTTTGCATAAGAGACTAGTGAGACTTATGGATCTGTAGTTTCCAGGGTGTGAAGACAGTCTAACTTTGTACAGAGAGAAACCTGTTGTGGTTCTCCATTCATGAAACATGAAGCCTGTTTGGAAGATATGGTTAAACAGTCATTCCAGAGGGCCTGATAGGTCATGTTTCATGCTATTAAGAAGGCATCCTTAGATGTTGTCTGGGCCCATTAATGCAGTATTCTTGGCCTTAGAGAGAGAGAATTGAGGACCTGTTACTTAGTGACAGTAGGGGTAGTTATATTTGATGGTATTTCCTGAAGAAAGGTTGTGGGGGGAGAGAGGGATAAAGTTCTCATGATTAGGTTGTCTGCTGGTAGGTTTACTATATCTTCTGGAACAGAATGAGATCTGCACACAATTGTGTACTGCCATTGAGGATGTGGACATAGATAGGGAAAGGTTTTTTAGTAATGTAATGTGAGAGTTAGGGATAACAAACAAGATTAAGGTGGGCAGGGGAGCTAACCCTGACTACAGTCTTAACCCTAAACATTACTTTACTAAAAACAGTTTCCCTAACAGTACCACTACACAAGACAAAAGGACACAGAATACAGACAACACAAAACATGCACACCACTGACTCCATCCCTTTACCCTTGTCCTAACTCTAACCCTAACCTGTAAATACTTGCATATTCACAAAACTGTTATAATACAGTCTTGTACATCTTCACAACCACCACTTTTTCATTCAAGCATTAATTTTCCTGAACACCCCTGCTTGCCTGTATTATAAGTATTTAAATTTAACTGTATGTGATCCACTCATATGAGCATTCATTCATTTGTGCATTTTCTCTTTCTTACACCCACAAAATCCTTTCTACCAAATGTGATTCTTCCTCTTGGCTTACACCCATGTGTAATATACATGCGCACACACACACACACACACACACACACACACACACACACACACACACACACACACACACACGCACACACACACACACACACACACACACACATATATATATATATATATATAGAGAGAGAGAGAGAGAGAGGCCATTAATTGTAGTCTGTGTATATAATATGGATATAATATGGACAGCGAGAGGAAGAATAAAGCAAGGGATCATCTTTATGACAAATACAGAGAACTGAAGTACTGTACATTGTAAACACCTTGACTTACCAAAGGCATGTAAAGAGTAAAGAAAAAAAAACTACAGAAAGTGAAAGTAAAACAAACATTCCTTTGGATTATTGATTATCATAGGAAATAGGAATCCTTCCTAATGTAAATTTGAAGCAATAAAGTGTCTATGATGTCACACACCAGTTTTTAAGTATCACTGTGATAATGCGAGGTATTGCCAGCTATGCCAGGAGAAGTAATGCAGTGGATGTGTATCATATGCCAGCATAGCTATCTGGAGTTTTATAAAGAATTATATGCCATTTGTATATCAAACTGATTTGTACAGGTGCTTGTGTTGAAAATGTATTTGTAAAGTTGCTGCTGGTAAAAAATGTACCAACATTGGGTTCTGCTGGACAGAAAAGAAATATACCTGTATGTCAGACTATATTGTAACTGTTGAAATGAATATATTGTAACAGAGTATATTGGAAGAGAAGAGGCTAATCTTAGTCCAGCTACCTTTGAAAAATATTCTAAAATTCAGTTACCTGGTTTAGGCTGTAAAGATTGTATCTTACAGTTATGACTGCAGCAAGAAATGTCTGTGAAAACCAGGATCAGGAATCGTACTGTATTGTCCTTAGGTGTGAACTAAGTGCTACCCTGGAAGGATGGAAGTTTTTGAAATGGCTTTATAGCTTCCAGAGTCTATACCACATCTTAGCAAAGCTGTGCGTGTGTGTATTATGACACATATGTGCTAGATGCTGGTTAGGTTTCTAGTAAAAGGGGTAGTGAGCAAAGCAGAGTCAGATGACTACATGTATGTGATGTCATTCTGTAATTCAGCACTGAAATGATGTTTTAATACTAGATGAGACAGAAGTCTCAGGGCAGTCTGTTTGTGAAACATGACAAAGAAGGATCACTCATCTACTTCATATTGCCTTGCTCTAGTAAATGAACCAGGGGACAGTAAATATTTAGATCAGTCAGGAAAATATAGTGAGATTAGTTAAATATTGTCTTTCTGTATCTGTGTGAACCTGTCCATCTGTGTCATTTTTAATATTTCCTGTGACTGAAACTCTGGTGTTTATTGTAAATAGATATTTAGTATTTTAATTTTTTTATTATTTATTATAAAATATATTTAAACTTTCCATTGGGCCTGGTCCTTTAGAGAATATTTTAACCTCTGGGAGTACTTATATTTATTTGGTGACACTGTGGACGCTCCTGAAAGCCTTGCTGCATTGGTCAAATACTATCATTTGTATTAGTATTAATTTTACTCAGTATAACTGGGTACCCTTGTAAGAGCCTTAGAGTAGCTGGCTTTGGAGTATTCTGGTGGCAAAATCGACCTTATAGTCTGGGTAGAGGGGGCATAGCTGGTAAATCTGTGCCAGCTTTTCCAAGGTGTGTGTGTGTGTGTGTGTGTGTGTGTGTGTGTGTGTGTGTGTGTGTGTGTGTGTGTGTAAAAATCAGATCTCAAAGAGTGTGTTTTTCAGATACTTGGAGCAGGGACACACAGGACTGGTTTCACAAAGAGGGTGGTAGAGGACATGGCTTAGAACGCTTGGCTGAGGACTGAACACTACAGCTTTGTCAGTGTGGAGTCTTATGTAGGACACGGAGAGAAAGAGGGAATCCCAGCCCCAAGACTGAGTGTGCTCTCTGTATGCTCTTAGGGGAAGTTGCACTTGGTGCAGAGAGCTATATCTGGAAATACTGTGTTATCTATCTTTGTTCCAAGTGATTGGTGCAGAGAGCTGTATCTGGAAATACTGTGTTATCTATCTTTGCTCCAAGTGAATGCCCCTCACTGGTCCATGGTGAGGAATGGAAGCTCCTTGGTTACTGGCCCAGAGGAGGGGAGTCACACATTGGTGGCAGCGGTGGGATATTAATTAAACTTCTGTAGCCTGCAGGCAGTTGTCACTGAAGATGTGTGTACCCTCAGCAGCCACAAGGTAAATATACAGAGTTTCATTTTCTTAACAGTTTTATGTATTTTGTGTTAGTTTAGTTTAGTTTAGTTAAGTTTAGTAAGGGAAAGCAGGTAAAGATGTTAGCAGATGATTATTACAAGCTGAAAAAGAACCAGTTGGCCAAGGTGTGTGAAGCCTAAGGACTGCTGCATACCAACCTGACTAAAGAGGAAATTATTTTAGCCTTAGTCATAGCTGTAGCCCAGACCAGCAACCAGGAGAATAACCAGTTTTGTGATGGGGATTTGTAGCCCTCAGAAACAGGACAGTTCACTTTTTTCTCAGAGGACTTAAAAACCTGGCTGGAGTTAGAGACTTCAGCTGGAGACCAAAGGTTTGGAATTAGAATCAGTGGAGAGACTGCAGCAGGAAACATAGATGGAATTAAAATCAGCAGAGAGACTTTGGGACTTGAAGGCCAAAGAAAATGAGAGACTGTGGCGTTTGGAGGCTGAAGAAAATGAGAAGCAGTGTCAACATGAGAGAGAGGTCCTGACTCTTCTTCTGGGTCATGGAGGTAATGGGGAAGGGAAAAACCATACCCCAGAAGCAATAAAGGTCAGTAAATTTCTTCCACTATTCACAGAGGGTGACAATTTTTATAGCTTCATTTATATATTTAAAAGAGTACGTAAACAATATAATGTTGACCAAGGGATCTGGGTACAGTTCCTGACCCCCTTACTCCATGGTAAAGCTCTAACTGCTGCTTCTAAATTGTCTGATACTAATTCTTTAAACTGTAATAAATTTTAAAAAATGTTTATTAGAATGTTTTACTTTAACACCTGAAGATTACATAAAAAAGTTTTGTGAGCATAGAAGCAAGGCAGATGAAGATGTATGTGATTATATTGCTGAATTAAGCACTTATTTATATAGTTGGGTGAGTGGGTGTCAGTTCACCACTTTTGAAAGGCTGGCAGACCTTTTGGTGAGGGAACAAGTCCTTAGCACTTTGCCCGAGGAGATGAAAATCTGTTTGGCAGGCTGGCATTGTAACTCTGCAGAAGAGCTGGGAAAAAAGGGGATATCTACTTAGCAAGCAGGGCATCACTGTACAAGAAGGGGATACCCACAGCTGCACATAAGTATAAGGAAACCCATGGTAGGTAGCCTAAACCACCCCAACAGAGTCCACCAAAAACAGGAGAAGCCACTAGTTCAGGTACATGGCCATGATCAAGGGTTAGATGTTTTAAATGTAACCAGTGGGGCCATGTAGCATACAGATGTCCATGAAGGAAGGTAGGGAACAAAAACTGGGGGATCTTGCAGGTGGGATTAGAGTATGCCAGTGGTAAGTTGTCTGGAGACAAAAGGGGTACCAGACTGTCACTGGAGTTTGTATCCTATCTTAGTGGATTGAAAACAGACCACAGCTAAGAGAGACACAGCCTCTGGCATAACCATTGTGAAGCCTGCAGGGGTTAAAGAAGAGCAGTACTTGATTAGACAGTCAACTCCAGTCAGAGCTTTAGGAGGGACCCCATTCTAAATGCCTTTGGCCAGGGTTCACCCTGACTGGGAGGGTGGAAAGGGAAGCAAGTAAGTAGGTGTGTTTGAGGATATCCCTGCATATGTCTCGATAGGGAATGATTTTGATAATGCAGTACCTTGTGTGCATCCAGTTACATGCAGTCAGGCTTGGAGGCAAGCATGTGGGTCTGGTAGCCTGGAGGAATCCCAGACAGACCCCACACCTGAAGCCAGGGGTGGTGAGGTGGCTATTTCAGGGAGGGAGATACCATGTAGCAGTGAGCCTGAAGGTGAGCCACAGCTGCTGGTAGGTACTGATGTTCCCTTGGACAGAGTGACCCCAAGGGTAGAGGTGAGTAGTAGTACCCGGGCTGAAAGTGAGGCACCGCTGTCAGAGGATACCAGACTTCCTGTGGAAGGGGAGCTGGGAAGGGTTAGAAAGGTAGAGTTGAGACAGGCTCAGCTTTCAGACCCTACACTAAGAAGATTGAGGGAGGTAGCTAGGGAGGCACCTGATTCTCAAGGAAAAGGGGAGTCTGCATACTGGGACAAAGGGTTACTCTACAGGGAGTGGATCCCTGAGAGAGGGCTAGAGGGGAGGTAATACAGCATTTGGTAGTGCATAGAGTCTACCATCTGGCACTTCTAGCCATAGCCCATGACAGTCCTTTTGTATGTCATATGGGCATAAAGCATACCAAGAGATGTATTATGCATAACTTTAATTGGCTTGGGATTTCAAAGGATGTAACAGGATATTGCAGGACCTGTGAGCAGTGCCAAAAAGTAGGCAAGACAGGAGACAAGGTCAAAGCTCCTTTGATGCTTTTCCCTGTGATAGAGGAGCCATTTCAGGGTGTAGCTACGGATATTGTGGGGTCTCTGAGTACCCCAAGTTCACAGGGAAGCAGTATATCCTGGCGGTAGTAGATCATGCTACTAGATACCCTGAGATGGTGGCTGTGTCCTCCATTGCAGCAGAGAAAGTGGCAAATGCTTTGTTAGAGATTTTCAGCAGGGTAGATTTCCCAAGAGAAGTACTGACTGACAGAGGTGCAAATTTCATGTCAGACCTGCTGGCTTGTCTGAGGATGCTCTGTGGGGTAAAGCACCTAAAAATCACCTCCTACCAGCCCCAGACTAATGGTCATGTGGAGACATTAACACTCTACAGTAAAGATCATGCTACAGGCATTTGCAGACCAGTTTAAGAGAGAGTGGGATACTTGCTCCATCTGCTGTTTTTATACAGAGAGGTACCCCAGAGATCCACAGGTTTTTTACCCTTTGAGTTGCTGTGTGGGCATAGGGTGAGGGGGCCCTTGGATTTGATTTGTGATGAGTGGGAGGGTGACTGTGAATACCACAAGGAGTCTGTTGTGGCATATGTCCTAAACCTCAGGAAAAGCCTTGGGGAGCTCATGGGCTTCACCAAGGAGAACCTGGCAGGAGCCCAATAGCAGAAAAAGGTCTGGTATGACAGGAATGGACACACTGTGAACAAGCACCAATACTTCTCTCAGCTCGATAAAAAAATAAATGTAAAAAGCCATTCTTATTCACTTTAATGCCAAAACAAAATAAAATTAAGTGCTTTTCATTTGGGAAATATCCAAACTTCGTCAGATGTAAAACAAGAACAAAAACAGTCAGCCCAGCTAGAATCCACTCTATATCATGAAAAATTAATTGATTAATTGCCTACAAGTGGATCGCAACACTTATTTAAAATTACAGTTCACAATTGCATTGTTTGCTAACAAGACCAAAGTGAACCTAAAAACTAACATCGTCACACAATTAAAAAGTTATTACTTATGCTAAGAATAAATATGTGTGCATATGTAATAAAAATAATAATAAAAACTAATAATAATAATAATAATAATAATAATAATAATAATAATAATAATAATAACACCCAACCCTAACCTAATTACTATGCAATATTATGAAAACATAATATATACAAAACAAGACGTATAAAAGACATAATGTAAAATATTGTTAATTCATGACTTCGTTATTTTATATTAATACTTTGTCAATAAATAAATGACCAACCATCCAACAGAATGACATATGAAAATACCTAGGAAATTACCTAAAACGTTTTTACCTAAGCAAGCTTTTTAACTTTAATATACTTGCTAAAGAATAAATTTCATTAAGACCGGGGGGGGGGGCACAGGAGTTTAATAATAATTGCCATTTCAATTCATGTTTTTCGAGATGTAACTTAACAATATTACTATCTAAATACCTCACATTCTCATGTGTAGCTACCTGTGTTATGACTCTAAATTTAAAACCATGACCGTGGTTATCCTTACAGTGCCTAGCTAAAGCATTATCCATTTTTTGTTTACTAATAGCATAGATGTGCTCATAAATCCTGTCATGCAGTCTACGATCGGTCTTACCGACGTAGAAAGCTGGACAGGCATTGCACTGTGCAAGGTATACCACTGACCTGGAATTACAATTGAACTTGCCCTTAGTATAATAATTGTAGTTCCTTACTCGAAATTTTTTTACCTGTTTCAATATAAATACAATATCTGCATGCATCACACCTATACATTCCTACGTGCCTGTTGGATGGCTTTATGGTAGTTTCCATCAACTTCTTTAGGTTCTGTCACTTCCTATATGTAATAGTCGGAGATTTCCCCAATTTAGCTAAGATTTCCTTGTCCACTGAGAAGAGGTGCCAGTATTTTTTAACTATTGACCTAATCTCCTCAGCCTCAGGGCTGTTTGTAAAAACAAATGAAATTGAGAAGGTCCTGTTCTGATGGTTCCTCCCTTCCCCTAGTCCATTAACCACATTTGTAAGGGGAAGACTCAAGGTGCCTATATTATATGGTTCATTTAAGGAACAGTTGTTCAAAATAGGCTTGTATACATATTGGGACCTTTTTAACTGGACTTCATTTATAATACCAGCCAAAAATTTGAAAGGATAACCTCTGTTAAGGAACATATTCCTAAGGTTTAAACATTCCTGTTGGAACTCAACTTCACCAGAAACCATCCGAGCTGCTCGAACCAATTGTCCCTTAACAACAGATTTTTTCTGTTGTAAAGGATGTGCACTAGAGAAATGCAAAAAAGAGTTTAAATAAGTACTCTTTCTATAAATCTTTGCAGTGTATTTTGATTCCTGGATATTTTTTGTAAGTTCTACATCCAAATAATGGACTGAAGATTCCTGATAATACTTGGTAAACCTCCAAAACTCAACCGAACTGTTGAAAAAAAATCAACAATATTGGTAGCCAAGGTCATATCACCATCAATAATCATAAAAATATCATCCAGGAATCTAGTATAAAAAACAATGTTTTTCATTCATTGACTAGTAAATACATAATTTGATTCCCTAGAGGCCATAACCAAATTCGCAAAACTGGCTCCACAAGGGGACCCCATTGTCACTCCTATCCTTTGAAGGTAAAACTTGTCATTAAACAGAATGTAATTGTTTTTCAAGATGATCCCCAAAAGATCCTCAATAAGACGCAACTCATTTTCTGTAGCTCCCCTAGACTTAATAAATTCCAGTACCCATTCTGTACCTATATCCTGGGGAATGGATGAATAGAGATCGCAAACATCCACTGTTAAGAAATTATTTTCCTCTTTGTATGCCAAAGCATTGATTTGTTCTAAAAAGGACCATGAATCCCGACAAATCTGGGTCTCCTTGCTGACAAATTTCTTAAGGATGGAATCCACTACTTTAGCACATGGGTAGGTAATGGATTGCCTGGCGTCCACAAGTGGGTGCATAGGTGGATCAGAGGTCCCCTTGTGGATCCTGGGAACACCAAAAAGTAAGGGAATCCTGGGTGCTGGCATGGACAAATAATGATTAAGATTAATGTTAGTTAAACCTTCAATAAATAAATCGTTAATAAACATTTTGATCCTATTATAAGCTATATTCATTTTGTTTAAACTGACATACACATAAGTATCCTTCTCTAATAACTGATTCATTTTGTTATTGTAATGTAATATGTCCATGACAACCAGTCCACCCCCTTTATCCAGTTGCATGATGCGAATAGGGAGTAAGGAACTGCAATTATTATACTAAGGGAAAGTTCAATTGTAATTCCAGGTCAGTGGTATACCTTGCACAGTGCAATGCCTGTCCAGCTTTCTACATCGGTAAGACCGATCATAGACTGTGTGACAGGATTTACGAGCACATCTATGCTATTAGTAAACAAAAAATGGATAATGCTCTAGCTAGGCACTGTAAGGATAACCACGGCCATGGTTTTAAATTTAGAGTCATAACAAAGGTCGCTACACATGAGAATGTGAGGTATTTAGATAGTAAAATTGTTAAGTTACATCTCGAAGAACATGAATTGAAATGGCAGTTGTTATTAAACTCCTGTGCCCCTCAGGTCTTAATGAAATTTATTCTTTAGCAAGTATATTAAAATTTAAAAAGCTTACTTAGGTAAAAACGTTTTAGGTAATTTCCTAGGTATTTTTCACATGTCATTCTGTTGGATGGTTGGTCATTTATTTATTGACAAACTATTAATATGAAATAACGAAGTCATGAATTAATTTTTTACATTATGTCTTTTATATGTCTTGTTTTATATATATTATGTTTTCATAATATTGCATAGTAATTAGGTTAGGGTTGGGTGTTATTATTATTATTTTTAGTTTTTATTATTTTTATTACATATGCACGCATTTATTCTTAGCATAAGTAATAACTTTTTAACTTGAAGTTTTTAGGTTCACTTTGGTCTTGTTAGCAAAACAATGCAATTGTGAAGTGTAATTTTAAATGAGTGTTGCGATCCACTTGTAGGCAATTAATCAATTAATTTTTCATGATATAGAGTGGATTCTAGCTGGGCTGACTGTTTTTGTTCTTGTTTTACTTCTGAAGAAGTTTGGATATTTCCCAAACGAAAAACGCTTAATTTTATTTTGTTTTGGCATTAAAGTGAATAAGAACGGCTTTTTACATTTATTTTTTTATCGAGCTGAGTGAAGTGTTGGTGCTTGTTCACAGTGTGTCCTTTTCTTCAGTTTTCATTTGTCAGTTTGTTTTCTACTTGGTATGACAGGAATGCTATACCATGAACGTATGCTGTGGGACAGCAGGTTATGGTGCTTATTCCTGTTAGACACAGTAAGCTGCAAGCAACTTGGGAAGGGCCCTTCAAAGTGGTAAGGAAGGTCAGAGATGTTAACTACATGGTAGAACTAGTAGGTAGGAGGTAGGGGCACAAACTGTACTATGTTAACATGAAGAAGCCTTACCACGCTAGGGAAGCCTTTGTGCTGAGTATTTGCAGTGGGTGGCATGAAGAGTCTGAGCAGGGATCTATGGCTACATCGAGCCAACCAGCAAAATGCCAAGTTACTAAGGTGGAGCCTATGGTTGCAGGCATATGACAAGACAGTGCAGCACTGTAGTGGGTTCAGCAGTGCCAGTGCAGATGGGTTCCCAAGACAGGGCATGGGTTAATGTATTCCTGGGCAAGCTCATTCCTCTTAAGCAGTGTTTCTCCGGGGTCACTTGAGAAACTTGCTTGAGTCTTCAAAGGGGGGAGAGATGTGATGATGTGAGGTATTGCCAGCTATCCCAGGAGAAGTAAGGCAGTGGATGCGCAACATATGCCAGCATAGCTAGCTGGAGTTTTTATAAAGAATTATATGTCATTTGTATATCAAACTGATTTGTACAGGTGCTTGTGTTGAAAATGTATTTGTAAAGTTGCTTGTGGTAAAAATGTTGGACAGAAGAAAAATACACATGTATGTCAGACTGTATTGTAACTGCTGAAATTAATATATTGTAATAGAGGATACTGGAAAAGAAGAGGTTAGTCTTAATCCAACTAAATTTGAAAAATAGTCTGAAATAAAATTACCTGGTTTAGGCCATAAAGATTGTATCTTACAGTTCTGACTGCAGTCAGAGACGAAATGTCTGTGAAAACCAGGACTAGGAATCCTACTGTATTGTCCTTAGGGGTGAACTAATTGCTACCATGAAAGTGTGGAAGTTTTTGAAATGGTTTTATAGCTTCCAGATGCTATAACATGTCTTACAAAAATCAAAAATTGGACTTTACAGTCACAGCAGGCATGGCACTTCAACCACTGACTGATTTTGTGGCGCAAATTTCATTGTCTCTCGAGACAGCAAAATGCCATATAACACATCTTAGCCAAGCTGAGTGTGTGTGTGTGTATTATGACATACATGTGCTAGATTCTGGTTCAGATTCTAGTAAAGAGATAGCGTGAGAGCCAGAGTTAGATGACCAGTTGTATGTGATGTTATTCTGTAATCCAACACTGAAGTGATGTTTTAATTCTAGATGAGACAGAATTCTCAGGACAGTCTATTTTTAAAACCTGACAAAGAAGGATCATTCACCCACTTCATCTTGCCTTGCTCTAGTAAGTGAACTAGGGGACAGTAATTATTTAGTTCAGTCAGAAAATATAGTAAGATTAGTTAAATATTGCCTTTCTGTATCTGTGGGAACCTGTCCATCTGTGTCATTTTTAATATTTCCTGTGACTGAAACTGTGCTGTTTGTTGTAAATAGATATTTAGTATTTTCATGTTCTTTTTATTATTTATTATTAAATATAGTCAAACTTTTCATTGTGGCTAGTCTTTTATAGAATATTTTAACCTCTGAGAGTACTTATACTTATTTGGTGACATTGTGGCCACTCGTGAAAGCCTTGCTGCATTGGTCAAATACTACCATTTGTATTAGTTTTCATTTTACTCGGTGTCATTGTTCAGCCTTGTAAGAGCCTTAGAGTAGCTGGTTTTGGAGTATTCTGGTGGCAGCATCTACCTTATAGTCTGGGCAGAGGGGGCATAGCTGGTAAATCTGTGTCATCCTTTCCAAATTGTGTGTGTGTGTGTGTGTGTGTGTGTGTGTGTGTGTGTGTGTGTGTCTGAAAATCAGATCTCAAAGAGTGTATTTGTCAGCTACTTGGAGCAGGGACACAGAGCACTGGTTTTGCAGAGAGGGTGGTGGAGGACTTGGCTTATAACACTCAGTGGGGAGTCTTATGTGGGCCTGGAAAGAGAGAAAGAGGGGAAACCCAGCCCCAAGACTGAGTGTGCTTCCTGTGTGCTCTTAAGGGAAATTGTGCTTGGTGCAGAGAGCTGCATCTGGAAATAATTTGTGTATCTATCTTTGTTTCAGGTGAACATCCCTCACCATTGTCCATGGTGAGGATTTAGACTCCTTGATTTCTGGCCCAGTAATCACTGACTGCATTGCTTTAGTCATGTGTGTTAAAGCACAATGTATTTTGCCTAGTAAAGGACTTAAAGAGTTTGTACTCCACTAGTAAGTATTTCTGTATAAAAAGTACTAAATGTATTTAGGGTTAGACTGTTAGTACATCAGAACAGTGGACTGGCATCCTGTCCAGAACGATTTTCTCTGCCTTGCACACACTAAGTGCTGCCTGCTTCAAGCTTCCCTGCAAGCCTGATTTGGATTAAGTGGATACTCAGTGAATGAATTAATGAAATTGTGTGTGTCAACTGTAGAAACACATTGTCAATTATCACGGGACTTGCCATTTGCTGGTATATGTTCATCCAATGAAGGCAAGAAATGTTTTCTTTCCTTCCTATGAAGCCAAAAGATAAAACAGTTATTGAGAAGGAAAAGTCAGAAGATATTCCCTTTAGCTTGCGTTAGGATGAGAGCAATCATGATAACAAGACAGGTGTAACCTAGGCAAAGGAAACATTTGCTAGGGTTTTAAATTAGTAATAAGTGCCAAAACCAAGGAACAGGCAGGCTCTGAGCCTAAGTAAGCCAAGCTCATGTTTCTCAAACTTTAAGCCATTTCATGGATTCTTAGAGAGTTACTATGTGTGCAGTTCAGTTGGGCATTGAGTAGCATAGACTAGTTGCCCTGTTGATGAAGGGCACTGTCTGATTAAGTGACCTGGTCAGAGTCACAGTAGGTAAACAGAGGCTTTGGGATTCAACCCCTGGACTACATATAGTAGCTCATTAACAGCTCATACCCTTAATTCTCTGCATTATCTAATGACCAGCAAAGTCAGTGGGTCAACAGGTAATACACTCATTGGTGGTGCAGCAGGCCATGAGTTCTATTCCCATACCAGACAGATGCACTGATGACACTGCAGTCCAGCATAAGGGGAGTGCTATGGTATCAAGTGTATCAACCTTTGGATGCGACATTAAACTAAGGCCCTATCAGCCTGAGTTGGTGGTAGCTGAGGTGGATGTAAAAGATCCCACACCACCTATCAAAAAGAGTAGGGGTCCTTTATTTATATAAAAAAATCACTGTTATTTATAATATATTTACAAATTTACATTTATTTATTTTATTTTATTTTACATTTGTTAACCAGGTTAGTCTGGTTGAGCTTTTGCCTCATTTTCAGCAGAGACGTGGGGAGAAAAGCTCCTCTGGACTAGAAAACAATTTATTAAATTTTAGTAACATAGTAGAAACAATCAGCTATAGGATCTTACAGTCAGAGTCCTGGAGAGCAAAGAAAATCTCCTCAGGCAATTCAATTATACAGAGTATTAACATTTGGCAGACCACTTTGTGAGTTGTTACAAAGAAGGTTTTAAACAATTAGCAGAAGAAAATGTGACTACGATATAATTTTAGCTGCTTAGAGCAAAATGAGTTAATAGTTAGGCAGATGCTTATTTAAGGTGGGTAGGATCCAGCTGTATAGGAGTTTGGAAACTAGAAAGGAAAGTAAGAATTGCTAGTAGGAGATGTAGGGGAGGTAGAGTATAGGAGACAGACTAGACAGGTAGGTTGTTTTGAGACTGTAAGAATTAAGAGTGGTTGGAGATAGAGGAAGGGAAGAGGTAGAAGAGGCAGGGGAATAGTGTTAGAGATACATTAAGAGTGAGGTGGTGAAAATGGAGAAAGGATGGTGGTTTCGGAGTGGTTGGCTACAGTGGCAAGACCATTTTGTTTTTAGGTATTTCCTTGTGGCTAATTTAAAATTTTTGCTATGCAGGAGGGATTTTATTTCCAAGGGGAGTTGGTTCCAAGATATAGCTGGGTTATAGTTATAGAGAAGGCAGCCTATTTTGGTTTTGGGTTTGTAGATGTCTAATAATTCTTGATTTGAGCTGTGTAGCATCCTAGCAGGGGAATATTTGGATATGATAGTGGAGAGGCTGGGGCAGAAGGAGGGTAGATAGAGGATAGAGTGGATGATTTGTAGTTGGTATAGTTGGAGCAGCTGAGGGAATTCTAGCCAGTCTAGTTGCTGTATTGCTAAGCATTGGTGTGACTTGTAGGTTTGGTTAGCTGCAAATCTGGCAATCTTATTATAGGTAGTTTCAAGCTTGGAAATAAGTGTAGAATTTAGGTTTGTGAATATGTGGCAGCTGTACATGAGTGTTGGGAGTAATAAAGCCTGGCAGAGAGTTATCCGGGCAGTGTTAGTTAAGTATTTCTTGCTACGGAAAACGTGTCCAAGTTTCTGATGAGTTCTTTTTACCGAGTTAGTAATATGGAGATCGAACTTAAGCTGATCATCTATTGTAACACCTAGCAATTTAGTACTAGATTTAAGATGGTAAATGTACTTTTGAGTGTGGTGATGTTTTTAGGGAGGAAGAGTAGGAGCTTAGTTTTTTTTTTGGATTAAGTATTAGTTTGTTATCACTAAGCCAAGTCTCAATGGTGTGGAAGGATGCCTGGGTAGTTGAGTGGAGGTCAGTTGGGTTGTCAGCAATGGTTATAACAGTTGAGTAATCAACATATTGCACAAGAGATGACTGGTGACAAGAGGAGTAGAGCAAGTTAGTGAAAATATTAAAGAGTAGTGGTCCAAGTATGGACCCTTGGGGGACTCCCATTTGTAGAGTGAGAGGGGAGGATAGTGCAGAGAGCCATTTAACTGATTGCTGGTGGGTTGAGAGATAGCTGGAGAACCAGGAGATAGTAGGAGGAGAGAAATGTAAGTTAGTGAGTTTATCTAGGAGGAGTGGGTGAGAGACAGTGTCAAAGGCTAAAGAAAGGTCAAGGAATAGGCATGAGACAAGTTTATTGTTATCACGAGCTAGGGAGACTATGTTGATGAATGATATGAGTGCAGTAGTAGGAAACCATGCTGTGTGGGTGTGAGAAGGTTTTCCTGCTGAAGGTAATCCATTATCTGCGATCCAAGTAAAACAAAAATAGAGTAATAATTTCCTCACAAGATTTCTAAATATATATATACTTTTTATCAGGCATGGGAGTGGTTTATTGTGCTGTAAAACAAAGTGTTATTGGTACACATGTTAAATTCACATCCCTTCCCCCATCAGTGTGACATTCGAGCTGGTCCTGCCCTACCTAGTAGCTGTCATAATAATATGTAGCCCTAATGTACTTTAATGGTACATCTTATTTAACCAAATTATTAAGTAGATTATTAAGTCTGTGATTTTATACAAGGCAATATACAACATGGCTGGAAATATATCACCCTTAGTTCATTTTGTGATCAAAATTTATATATAAATATATACATATACATTTTGCATGTAAAAATCCGTTTCTATTTTCATAACCTATTGTTAACAAAGTTCGCTTTCGTCCTTCTAGACTTCTTCAGGTCTGTGTACAGGAACCCTAAAAACCTATATAATTGTATAATTAGTTAGTTTTGTTATTACCATCATTTTGAATAAAGTGGAAAAAAGAGAACCAAAAAAAATAAAAATAATATATATATATATATATATATATATATATATATATATATATATATATATGTAAAGTCCAAGCATAATCTCGCGTGTAGGAACCTGAAGGCACACTCAGTATAAAGTAAACAGCTTCAAATTCTTCAACTCTTCAATAAAAAAAAGAAAACTTACAAAAACACCTTGATAAAGCTTTAATTGTAGTTAGCGCTTTCACACGTAGGCTTCTTCAGACTTTTCAACTAAACATCCATTTTTCAGATTTAAATACTAAATACATCCATCATTGGTCAGATTCTAAACCAATGAAAACACAATTACGTTACATTCATATTGCGCTTATGCGTAACATTAAACTTTTAAAAACATAACATCATTCACTATTCATCATCGGGTTTACAAAAACAGCTAATAAGCCCCTATCCAACAATAAAATATATATGATGTATTAAACATCAGCACATTGTGCAGAGGAAACTGTGTCAGAATCATAAAAAACAAAAGCAAAAGCTGTATATTGCAGTGCTGATCAAGTTATAATGTGCTGCTTTTTTTGAGAATGCAAACTGCGACTTACAAATGTTGTTTTGTTTTCTTTTATGATCCTGACACTTTTTTGAGACTGCAAAAGGCGACCTGCAATATCGTTTTGGTTTGCTTTTGTTTTTTGGATGGATATATTTAGGATGTATTTTAATCAGAAAAGGGTTTCCTGTGACAATGTCCCAGTTTTCTTCAATAATATTTTTGATACTGTGATAATCCAAAGTGTATGTCAGGATGCAGCTATTTTTGCATTTGTTATTCTCTGTGGGATTACTTAACATTTTTCTACTGGGGAGGTTGAGTGAAGGTGCTTCAGTCCTTTTCAGTTCTATAATGGGTTCCAGGATGTTTTTTAATATCTGACTTTCATAGCCTCTCACTAGAAAATCATTCTCTAAGTTATTCAGGTTTCTCAAAAATGGTTCCATCTCTGTGGTAATTCGAGCTAATCTATAGCCTTGGGATTTCACTACATTATACTTGGTTTTTGTAGGATGTAGACTTTTACTGTGGAGTAATAAGTTAACCCTCGTTGGTTTTCTGAATAGATCAGTGGTGATTCTGTTATTGTTGGTGTCCTTGGAAATCTGCATATCTAAGAAAGTGGTTGAAGTACAGCTATGGGAAGAGGTAAACTTCAGGAAGGGGATTGTTTGATTGATGTAAGTGATAAAATCTCCAAGCTGCAAGGTGTCACCTTCCCACACAATAAAGACATTGTCAATAAAACGTAAATAGCATGTGATATGCTGCATGTAGTCTGTGTTGTTTAACACAAAGTCCTCCTCTCATTTTCCCAGGGCTGTGTTAGCTATGCTGGGAGCCATGGCAGCCCCCATTGCTATACCAGTTTTTTGTTTGTAGTGTTTGCCATTGAAAGTAAAGAAATTGAAGTCCAGTACAAGATTAATGAGCTTGCTTAACTTTTGCAGTTGTGCCTGTGTACCCTGATTATGTTTCTTAAAAGACTCCATAGCTGCTGTTATACAGTAATTGTGAGGGAGCACTCTGTACAAGGATTCCACATCAATAGTTACCAAAATACTGTCAGCTTCCACTGTAATGTTTTTTATTTTCTTCAAAAAATCCATTGAATCTCTTATGTATGACTTATTCTTTTCTGCTAGAGGTTTCAGCAAGTAATCAAGGTAAATGGCTGTGGCTTCAGTAAGGGAACCTCTTCTTGCTACCACCGGTATATTGCCATGTATAAAATCAGAGACTTAATAATCTACTTAATAATTTGGTTAAATAAGATGTACCATTAAAGTACATTAGGGCTATATATTATTATGACAGCTAGTAGGAGCTAGTAGGTAGGGCAGGACCAGCTCGAATGTCACACTGATGGGGGAAGGGATGTGAATTTAACATGTGTACCAATAACACTTTGTTTTACAGCACAATAAACCACTCCCATGCCTGATAAAAAGTATATATATATTTAGAAAGCTTGTGAGGAAATTATTACTCTATTTTTGTTTTACTTGGATGGTTTGCTGTGTACTTAATAAAGGATTTTCGACTGGAAACAGACTGCCTGCCTTGCTTGGATTACTTTCGAATACTTAGTAATGCTGTAGAATTATATATTTTCTATTATTACTTTTTGACTTGAGTTTACGTTCGCTACTTCTACTACTGTTGTCTGATCTGATTAATATACAGTGATTAACTAGAAATATATGGACTGTAAATCTTCCACACAAAGAAGTTTCTTACACTGTTTTGTTTTTAGACCCACTACACTTTAGTGGGTTGTTTTGAGACTTCGGGGATACCACGGAGATTTCTTGTTTTTTGAATGCATTTTTCTAGGATTTTTGAGAGTAGAGAGAGTATGGCAATTTTATTGAAGTTGGATATGTCTGAGGAGTTGCCCCCTTTGTGAATGGGTAGAGTAAAGAAATTCTTCCACACAGTGGGGACATAGGATTCAGAAATGGATCGGTTGATTAAGATGGATACAGGATAGGCAAGAGGTTCAGAGGCAATCTGCAGGAAGTAAGAGGGTAGATTGTCAACAGATGGGGAGCAAGGTTTAAGTTTAGAGAGTAATTACTTTACATAGTTAGTTGATACTGCTTTTAGAGAGAAGGAGTTAGGAGGGTTTGGAAGAGGTATAGAGTTTGTGGGGGTTCTAGTGTTATTTCTGGGGGGGAGAGAATTTATTATGGAGGTTATTGAGTTTATAAAATGATTGTTAAATTTGTTGGCTATGTCTTCAGGTGTTGCACTGGGACATGGGTTAGGAGAGGAAGGGTTTCCTGGATGAAGAGTCTGTTTAACAGAATTTCTTTGGGTCTGATTTAAGAGTAGAGGGAGGATTGGCATAGAAGTTTATTTTGTCATAATGGATGATTTCTTTTTCATTTTATTTATGAGTTCTTTATATTTCTGAAGAAGAGAAGGTCCTAGTTTTACTCCACATTTTCCAAATCCTATCCTGGTCTTTCATGAGGGTTCTGGTAGATTTAGTGAGCTAGGGAGCAGTATTAGATTTGATTCTAGTCGTGCGAAGAGGAGCAAGGGAGTTAAGAATGTTTAGGAATGTAGTGTTGAAGGAGTGGACAGCTTCATCTAAAGGAAGAGTGGCGAGGTAAGACCAGTTAATTTTTGGAGAGTTGGTGAATAAAGGAGTTAGGACAGAAATGAGAAAGTGAGCGGGTGGTAATAAATTTGTTAGGTTTGGTAAGGTGGGGAGTATGTCTGGTAACTGTTAGAGGGCAGTGGTCACTGAGGGCATTTGGAAGGGTTTGGGAGTTATGATAGTTTTGAGGGTGGGAGACCAATGTCCGGTGAAGAAGAGAGCTAGGTAGGTGAGATTTATTATTGTAGGTTGGGGTTGTGATTAGCTGCTGAAACCCATGTAGGTTTATACAGGAAGTAGTGTTGGGAGCTTATATTGTAAGCCAATCAATATTAACATATCCTAGTATAATTATTTCATCGTGGATGGTATGTGAGAGGTGAGATAGGATGTTCTCAAGTATGTTAATATTATCACCAGGGGGAATATAGATTGCTGTGACAGTTATGGTGCTGAAACTGTTAAGTTTGAAGTTGGTCAGTAGGAGTTCAGCTGGTGAGAAGGAGGGTAATTCTAGTCTGGGACTAATATGGGAGAGACAATTGGAGTAGAGTATGGAGACTTCTCCTCCTTTTCTTTTAGGCCGATCTAATCTAAGGAGGGATGATTTCACTGCCCGGATGGTTTGGTTTTAACCATGTTTCAGTTAGGGTAACTATGTCAGGAGTATAGTTAGCTATCCAAGGATGGAGTTCTTGAACTTTATTTATAAGGCTCCTGACATGAGAGTCATGGCTTAGTGGTAGGTCATACAGACTAGTGTTACCAGGGTCCTGGGTTCAAGACTGACAGTGGGAATTTATTTGGGAGGGTGGCTTAATGGTTAAGGTGTTTGCCTTACAAACACAAGGTGCAAGGTTTGAGTCTCACAAGGGATAATTGGCTAGGCTTAAAATGGCTTGCAAGGGCAGTTAGCCTAGTACTAATCTATGAACCTATGAACCTATGATAGAGCAGAATTGTACTTATTTTTGTGGGTTGAAGGGGTTGGCAGGTTTAGATACAGGGGGGGTTATTGTTACATATTTTTGTTACATATTGCTACATTTATACAGGGGGATATTGTTACATATTTTTGTTACATATTGTTACATATTGTTACATTTATATACTTTTACATATGTAAAAGTATATAAATATACAAATCTATTTACATATATTCATAATTTTCTATACAATCATGCTAATTTTTCATTGTTATTAGAGCCCCATTCTTTTTCTGTAACACCATCTGCTTTAACTTAACTTATTACAGCTGAGTGCACCTCCAGGTGTTTCTGCAGTTACCTCCTACTGCACCTCTAGGTATCAAATATTGCTTGTCCATATTTGCATGAATAATTCCAAAACCCAAGCTACATATAAGGTACCAGAATATTTTATCTTGAAGCATACATGATGGCAAACACAATTGTATTGATATTTGATCTCTGTCAATGAGTATTTGTTAGAACTGTAAGGTGATAATTTTTTAAAAGGCTCAAGCCACACCAACAGGGTGTTAAAGGTAAACACTCAAAAGAGCTGTACTAGAGGGAGTGAGTGAATATTGTTGCTAAAATCCATTTACCATTAAACATAATTTAATTTATTCTTTCATTCCACATAACCCATATAACATAAACTAACTTTTTATCTATTATTTTAACAGATTCTTTATTTCTATTTTTATTATAATGTCCATCTTTAATAATATCCATGTTTATTTTATCCACTACTTTTATAAATTAAAAAAAATCTTCTTTACATAGTTTTCCCCATAGCTTTTTATTATTTTACATTTCAAAAACACATGTTCCGTAGTTTCATCTTCTTATAGGTTTATAGGTTCATAGGATGATAGTAGGCCATTGGCCCAGAGGCCCTTATAAGCCTAGCAAAGAACTTCACCCATGTTCCCTCAAAGTCAGCACCTGTTTTCCCTGTCCAGCAGGGACACAGGTAGGATCCCAGGGGTGTATTTTCTGTTTCCCATCCAGTCATCCAGGTTCCTCTTAAAGAGGGCTAGAGAGGTACTCTGCTTGACATGGAGAGGGAGCATATTCCACAGATGGGGGGGACTCTTTGGGACACAAATTTATCATGGCAATGAGTTCTATTAATGTCACAGACTAAGTTAAGGCCTTCCATGTGGATTGCTTGAGTGGAGTTTGTCTTACGGATATGCAGCAACTCCATCAAGGCTGGGTCTAAGATGAACTCGTATGCCAGACACAGGTCACCTCTGTGCAGTTTGTATGAGACTAGAGGGACAGGGCTTTTAGCCTATCTGTATTGGATAGGTGTTTGAGACCCTGGATGTTCCTGGTCAGGAACCTTTATGGTCTCTCCAACTGCTGCATGTGCTTGGCAAGGTACATGCCAAAGCGGGCATTGTACTCAATAATTGGTCTGATAAGGGAGGAGTACAGGGATGTTATGACCTCTTTGTTCCTGGATGAAATATGCTTATTTATGAGGTGAGCCATGTAGAAAGCATTCCCTACAACTGAGGCAATGTGGTGGTCAAAAGTGAGGTTGCTATCAACCTGGGTACCCAAGTCCTTCATGACTGATTGCATACTTAGTACATTGTTATTAATGTGATAATTAGTGGGGATGCCATTTTCCCCAAAGTGGATAATGATGCATTTCTTGGCATTCAGTTTGAGGCCATGCTTCTGGCACCAGACATTAGTTTGGGAAAGGCCTTCTTGGAGGATGTTCACATCACTAGGAGAATTTAAGAAGGTGCCCAGCTAGCAGTCATCTGCAAACTTGGTCAGCCACAGACCACTGGTTTTGGCTTGCATCTCAGAAAAGTTTATCAGAAACAGTAGAGGCCCCAAGACTGATCCTTGGGGTACACCACTCTTTATGGGTCTACTACTAGAGGTGGCTTCCCTTACTTTGACTGAGTGGGTTCTCAGCTACCCATCTGGTAACATATGAGTTGATGCCTAGCTGGGAGAGTTTATCTATTATGCCTGAGTGAGGAATAGTGTCAAAGGCTTTGGCTAGGTCAAGGTAGCTGGTGTGCACTGTCTTCCCCTCGTCCATGGCTTTGGTGACTGTTTCAAAGAATTCGACCAAGTTTAACAAGCATGATCTCCCTTTGACAAAACCAAACTGTGTGGGGAAAAGCATTTGGAGGTTGCCAATATCCTTGTTTATAAGGTCCATGATAATGCATTCCATGGCCTTGCAGATCAGGCTAGTTAGGCTGATGGGCCTATAATTGCCTGGGTCAGTGGACACTCCACCTTTGTGTAGAGGGATGACAGTGTCTGTCCTCCATTCAGCTGGGAAGAAGCTGTTGCTCAGGCTTTGGTTGAATAGGGTGTCTAATGGAGCTGAGAGCTTATGCCTGAGTTCATGTAGGATACAGCCAGGGATGTCATTAGGTCCCATGGAGACTGTATTTTTTGCCTTTGACAGGGCATTAAGGACCTGCTCCCTGGTGATGAGGGTAGGGGGCAGGTGCTGGAGATGTTCTAGTTTACTGATGGAGGGACAGGGAGGTGATGTTTTCAGTGAACCTGTCTGCCAGCAGGTTGGCTATATCTATGGCATTTGTGTATGTGGTGTTATTGACTACCATTTCAGAGCAGATTTGGGTGTTACCTTTGAGATTGTGGACTTAGGTGAAGAAGGCCTTGTGATTGACCTTAGTGGATGTGGCCAATCTGGACTCAAAGTTATCTTTAGAGGATTTCACGAGTGACCATATTTGCTTGTTCAGACAAAGGAGAGATTACTTCCAACTTGGCACCTGCTCCTTCTTGGTCCTGGACAGCAATTTTTTTCCCTTTTATTATAGAGTTTGTTTATTGCTGCTGTCCACCAGACAGGTTTACTCTTCCTTGAGGAAGATGATTTGGTCCTGTCAGGTATTGCTGAGTCCATACAGCTATCTAGGTGCTCATATAGTTTTTTGGTGTAGGCTTAGACATTAGTGCTAGTTCCAACTGAAGGGGCAGTGAAGCTGCTTATACTTGCTCTGAGGAGATTGTGGTCAGCTTTGGAAAAGTTTTTTCGTTTGACCCTGACAAGGGGGGGGGGGGGTGAGAGGAGATGATGACTTCAAAAGTGGTCACTTTATGGTCAGATCTTACCAAGGAGGATGACACTGTAGGGGTGCTACAGTGGCTACTCATGTTGGTTAGGACCAGGTCCAGGATATTTTCACCTCTTGTAGGGGTGTCGACCACTGATCCAATGCATTGGCATTGACAAAGTCGAGGAATCTCTGGGCATTCATGTTTGGGCTAGAATAGGTCTTCCACTCCATTGTTGGGTAGTTAAAGTCACCCAGGATCAGGGTAGATGGTTGAATCTTGATGGATTCAAGTAAGTACAGATAGGTGGAGTGGGTGTCCTGAGACATGGTTGAGGGTCTGTAGCTAGCTATGATTTTAATAGGTGTTTGTCAACAGTTAACTGCACTTGGAATGTCTCCTGTGTTTCATACCATTTGACCAGCCTGGATGTGTGTATGTCTTTGAAACTCTACCTCCTTTGGCTTTGTAGCCCTCCATTTGGGGGTCTGAAAGTATGGTAGGATGAGTAACCTGGTAAGGCTGGGTGCTCTCCACAGCTTTGAATCAGGTTTCAGTGACTGCACAAATGTCAGCATCCTCCAGGGCAAGGAATGCTTGCAATGGGTGCAGTTTCATGCTAAGATTCTTAGTGTTTAGCAGCATGACCCTTACATTTCATTTAGAATACTGTTTCATGTTGGTAATTTTGTGCTCATGACTTTTTGCCTAAAAAGGCACTAAGGGGAGGCAAAAGCCTTTGCCAGAATCCTGAAGCCCAGGAGAGACAGATGAAGGCCATCTCTGGAAAAGCATTACGGTCTGTCAATCATGTCCTCCCAGGCTGTCAGGTACTGGATCCCCTTGGAATGACACCAGAAACTAAGCCAGTTGCTAAAGTCAATCATTTTCTATTTGTATTGACGCATCATTCTGGGTGATGGTAGGATGCTGCTTAAGGCTAGGGACATACCAGCGGGGACACATATTCAGTATGCTCAATCATGTCTGTCTTCATATAGTCCAGGGAGGTATATCTCAAGTCATTCACACCAACATGAACTATGACAGAGTCATAACAGTACCTGTTATTAAATGACTTGAGTGCATGTGTGATATGGCAGATTCTAGCACCTGACAAGCAACTTACCATGGCTTTGTTCTTGTCTAGCCTGGTGAGGGGCACATCTGTGTGTCTCACGATAGAGTCTCCTATGACTAGTATGTTGGGTTTGAGGCTGGGCCTTAGAGTCTGTGAGACACAGATGTGTGTACTATGTGTGATACTTGGTACTGTGGATTGTGATGTGAGTGTGTGTTTTTGCTTTGGAGGTCTCTTTCGTTTAGGTATGTTTTTGTTGAGAACCCCTGCATATGTAGGAGTGTGTTGTACAGATGTGGGTGGTGTTAGAGGTGTGGTGTTCATAGTGTTTGTGCAGATAATCTTCTCAGTGCCAGATATACTGGCTTGTGACTGGGACAGCAAGAATTCTGGGTTCTTAATGTAATTGCAATTCTCACATATTGTGTTCCTAGGTGGTAGTAGTAGAGGGTTGTCTGTGTACATAAGGCAGTTGGTACACTGTCTCAGGATCTCCATATCAACCAGACTAGCATGAAAAACCATAGGAAATTGCCCATCCATGGTTATCAGAGTCTGTGGAAGAGAGGTCAAGGATAGTAGAGTGGGTACTAACTGAGGAGAGTACCTATAGGTGTGAGTAGGGCTGGATAAAATCAATACAGTAGCTGCAGGTGAGGGCCTCACTTACAAAGGAGTGCTGGTAAGGGGAAAAATATACCTCACAAAGGGTTAAAACAGTGCAGCAGTGGTGCGCAACTGGCAAACAAGTACAAACCCATGCAAATGCGGGTTTAAATACCACAAAAATGAAAGTAAAATAGAAACACTGGAATTGACTAATCAACCCTTATCCCTGAGTTCTTAGCTCAATGCCCTATGCCAGACCAGTTCCAACCAGTTCACTTACTCCCACTAAGTGCAGGCAGGCCCTGGCCAACACAAGATGGCATAGCAGGAAACACAGGAATCACACAAACAGATCTGGATACAGCAAAACCTGTAACCAGACTATGCTAAGGATATTTAGTTTCATAGGTTCATACTAGGCTATCTGCCCTAGGGCATTTATAAGCCTAGCCAGAGTGTGTTTGGCTTTCGCCACCCATTTTAAATTAATTTTGCTATGCCCTTTTTCGAGGTTAGTATACTGTACCTCTGTCTAACAGTGACACAGAAGTGATACCCGGGGTAAACCTACGATCTCCCATCCACTCATCAAGATTCCTCTTGAAGAGGGTCAGTGAGGGACTCTGCCTAACCTGGACTGGGATTTTATTCCAGAGTGAAGGGAGCCTCTGGGTTATGAATCTGTCCCTCCAGCATGTCCTATTTATTTCAGTGCTGAGGTTCAAGTCTCGAGCATAGCTCGATGGGATTTGGATTTTCTGAGGTGCAGCATGTCCATTAATTCCGGGTTGGACATGGCTTTATATGTCAGGCACAGATCGCCTCTGAGCAGGCGGTATGCCACTGAGTAGAGCTGGAGTTTCTTTAACCAGGCAGCATATGGCATCTGTTTGAACCCTTTGATCCTCTTGGTGAGGTACTTTTGGGGTCTTTCCAGTTGCTGCAGGTGTCTGGTAAGGTACATCCCAAAAGGGGCATTGTACTCAATTATGGGCCTGATGAGGGATGAGTAAAGTGGCACGATGACCTCCCGTGATCTAGATGTGAATCCCTTCATGATTAGGTGGGCTATATAAAATGTTTTTCTAACCACTTTGGCCATGTGGTTGTCAAATGAGAGATTGCTATCAACTTGGGTCCCCAGGTCCCTAATTACTTCTTCCATACTTAATGGATTACCACCTATGTGGTAATTTGTGGGCACTTTGTTTTTGCCAAAGGGGAGGACTATACACTTTTTGGCATTTAGCTTGAGGCCATGGCTCTGGCACCAGTTGTCTGTTTCTATTAGGCCCTTTTGGAAGATACTTGTGTCGGCTGGAGAGTCAGTTATGGCGCCCAGTTTGCAGTCATCTGTGAACTTGGTCAGCCACAGTCCTTCTGTGTTGGCCTGTACCTCCAAGAAATATATACCGAACAAGAGAGGTCCCAGGACTGAGCCTTGTGGGGCACCACTTGTAACTGGTTTGGAGTCTGACATGGCTCCAGCAATTCTAACCATGTGGGTTCTGTCTTTGAGCCAGTTTGCAACCCATCTAGTGACATAGGGGTTTATATTTAAGCTGGTGAGCTTATCTATAATGCCCGAGTGGGGTATCATATCGTAGGCTTTTGCGAGGTCCAGGTAGGCTGTGTGGACCACCTTCCCCTCGTCAATGGCCTTGGTGACTGTTTCAAAGAAATCGACCAGGTTTAAGAGGCAGGATCTGCCCTTAACAAAGCAGAACTGGGTAGGATCCAGTGTCTGTAGGTCCCCAATATCTTTATTTATGAGGTCCATGATGATCCTTTCCATAGCTTTGCAGACCAAGCTAGTCAGGCTTATGGGGTGATAGTTTCCAGGATCTGTTGAGGCACAACCTTTGTGGAGAGGGACCACTGTTGCTGTACGCCACTCTTTGGGTACATATCCTGTAGTAAGGCTGAGATTGAACAGTAGTTTTATGTTTGGGTTTAGCTCTTCTTGGAGTTCATGTAGGACACAGCCCGGGACACCGTTTGGTCCCATTGATGCTGTGTTTTTTGCTTTGGAGAGGGCGGCTCTTACTTGAGCATCTGAGATGTCAGGGGGGCAGCACACTGATGGGATAGATATTTGCCCTTTTGGTGGGGAGGGGGGGAGAAGTTTGCGCTGAACCTGTCAGCTAGGATGTTGGCAATGGCTGTGGGTTCGGTGTATTTTTTGCCATTTTGGACTAATTCTGAGCATATCAGGGAATTCCCGCCCAGGTTCCTGACATAACTAAAGAAAGCCTTGTGATTATCCTTAGTGTCCTGTGCAATTTTTCTCGATGATTTTATGATTGCCCATAGTTTTTTGCTAATACTGATCAGAGATGCCTTCCCTTTTTGGGATTATGCTCTATCATGTAGTAGCTTCCTCCTTCTATTGTATAGTTTGTTTATGGCTGGGGTCCACCAGACAGCACGTCTGCCTTTGGAGGATTGGGTCTTGGTTTTATTTGGGATTGCATGATCCATGCATTCCTGAAGGTGTTCATAGAATGCATTTATAAAGGATTCTGCGGTCTGGGCCGTATTTTCCACAGGCTTTGAAGAATTCCACCTTGGTTTTGAGGAGTGTGAAATTTGCTTTAGAGAAGTTTTTCACTGTGGTTTTTTTGGGCAGGGGGTGGGGTTGGCATGTGAAAATCCAGTGAGATTAGTTTATGGTCTGATCTTACCAGTGAGGGATACACTTCTGGTCTGGAGCATAGAGTCCCCATGTTGGTGATGATCAGGTCCAGTATGTTTTCCCCTCTTGTGGGAGTGGTAACAAGTTGTTCCATAGCATTTGAGCTTATAAATTCTAGGAAACTTTGGTCTAGGGTGTTGGAGCTAGAATAATGCTCCCAGTCTATGTTTGGGTAGTTGAAGTCGCCCAATATAATGGTGTTTGGAGAGACCTTCATATTTTCCAGTGTACTCAGGAAGGCCGAGTGGGGTTCCTGGGTTTGGGAGGGTGGTCTGTAGCAGGCTATAAACTGGAAGTCAGTTTTACACACTGTTAGTTGCCCATGGATAGTCTCTGATGCTTCGTGCTGTGCCACCAACCTGGAGGTGCGGTTATCTTTGACGAATATTGATACTCCCCCTCCTTTTGTGGTTCGGTCCAAGTTTTGGGGCCGAAAAGCATGGTATGAAGTATAACCTGGTAGTGCTGGGGTGCTCTTGGGAGCTTTGAACCAGGTTTCTGTTACTGCACAAATATCGATGTTCTCCATGCTAAGGAGAGTTTCGAGTGCATGCATCTTGAGGTTTAGACTTCTGGCATTGAGTAGCATTACTCTTAGTTTCTTATCCCTTGTGATACCTATGGAGGTGGGTTTGTCTTTTGAGCCTTGCCTAAAAAAGGCACTATGGGGGTGGCAAAAGCCTTTGCCAATATCCGAAAGCCCAGGGGTGACAGGTGCAAGCCGTCCCTAGCAAAGCATCGTGGCTTGTCGAGCATGTCATCCCAGGCTGACAGGCATTGGATCCCTTTGAATGACACCAATACTTAAGCCAATTGTTGAAATTGATCATCTTGTCTTCATATTGTGGCATCATTCTTGGTGAGGGTAAGATGCTACTCAAGGTCAGGGTCATACTGGCCTGGGCTACATGCTCAGAGAGCTCCTCTATGTCTCTTTTCATGTAGTCCAGGGAGGTACGTCTCAGGTCATTCACACCAGCATGGACAATGACTGAGTCATATTTGTACTTGCCTTGGAGTGACCTGAGTGCTTGTGTTATGTGGCGGATCCTAGCGCCCGACAGGCATTTCACCATGACCTTCTCCTTGTTCAGCCTGGTGAGTGGGACGTCACTGTGCCTGATGATAGAGTCACCTATTACAAGTGTATCAGGTGTGTTGTTTAGTCTTAAGAGCTGTGACTGTTCGGCACACTGGCTTTGTGAGCTATGTGTTGCACGTGTTTTGTTTTGGGGTAGCGGTTGCTTGGGTGTCTACTTTGGAGGTCTCTGCTGCTTAGGCAGATTTTTATTTAGAGCCTCCGAGTATGTTTTTGTGTGCTTATGTGTTTGGTTTGCTGTCGTTGTAGGTCTATGTGAGACTGGAATTGTAGTGAGTGTGGTTTCCTTCTCCTCCTGACTGGTTACACCAGTACTGAGTTGAGAGAGCTTAGCCTCCAGTTTGGCTATATGTTTGCATCTCTCACATGTGTTGGAATTTGTTGGGAGGAGGAGAGGGTTATCTGTGTACATAAAGCAGTTGCAACATTGCCTCAAGATTCCCAGATTCACCAGCTGGACCAGAGAGGAGATTGACAACTGACCTTTGGACATGCTAGAATAGTATTGGGGATTCCTTTATAATTGAAAAAGGGGCTTTACATTAATTTAAACTCTTATGACAATATTTATTTATTGGTGGTGCATATGTAAAGTTTTAGGTTTCATGTAACTTCTTATCAAAGTTTTAATAGGGCACTTTTAATTTTTTTAGTTTTTATTGGCTAAAATGTTAATTAAATAATTTAACTTAAATTAATTTAAACTCTGTTTAGGTCGATTTAACACAGGAGAAGAGATACACACTTAAATATAACAGTAGCAAACAAGAGCAAACTGATTTAAACAAATTAACCAAATGACCAATAAAAAAGCTCACAACTTAGTCCTGTTCCAGCAGGCTTCAATCAGACAAGTTCTAACCGTACACTCCTGCCACTAGGGTGCAGAGGAACCCTCTCCAAAAAAAAAAGATGACCTGGACTAGTGCTCAAGTTATACAAACAGAGCTAGATTTAGCAGGTCTGAATTTAGTCTATGCTACACCAAACAAGGCACACCAATTTTAGAAAGAAACAGTTCAAATAAGCAGGCACGATAAGTAGTCAACGAGCAATTCCCAGCCCAGAAGGGCAGAATCTACCCTGTCTTCCCACAAGAGGGCAGACCACAAACCTTCTTAATGTAAAATAACTGGCCTGAAGCCCAAGCACTTAAACCAGAACTAAGACACTTTTAGAATAACACCAAAGGTGTACCCGAAGGTTACTAACTGATAAAAAATAAAAAAATCCACAACATGACAGAAACACACAAGCTTTATTAAACTAGACTAAGCGCTTTCACCCAGACATGTATTGGGCTTCTTCAGAGTCATAGATTATTGAAAATTCAATCCATTTATACACAGGCTATAATTGAACAATTATTCAATTAACATTTTAGCCAATAAAAACTAAAGAATTTAAAAGTGCCCTATTAAAACTTTGATAAGAGGTTACATGAAACCTAAAAATTTATATATACACCACCACTAAATAAATATTGTCATAAAAATTCATCATAAAAAAAATCATTTAAAATTCATTAAAAAAAACAATTTTGTGTAAAATTACAAAAACAACCATGATAACCTAGACATAAAACAATGCAGTGAAGTATAAATATGAATCTTTTATGTGCTGTCATATGAAATGTGACTTGTATTTCAAAAAACTGGAAATAGAAATGTGGTCATTAATACTTGGTGGTTTAGTTGCATCCAGGTGTAGCTGCCATAAACATTCCCTTATTTCCAGTAAGGTTTTAACATCACCACCAGCATCATTCTTAGGTATCTTATCAATAACAAAATAACAAAAAATAAAAATTGCTTAAACCAAAATGCTTAGAATAACAGTTGCAATTTAATGAACCTACTAACAAACAGTAATACATGGAGCAGAAGAAATGCAATTGGTACTTTTAAAAAGAAGCAGCAAAAGCAAAATAAATGAATGTAACCATATTCTAACACTTTTCTTTTTATATGTCATATTTCCTTTTATTGGCAACTTATGTCTTAACAGTCTCCACAAAAAAATCTTGACATTCTTCTTTCTGATTATACCATTTGCTTCTTACTTTTATAGCTTTAATGTTTTCATCTGTAAGATTTTCCCATGGTTTTACATAGTAATGTGTTATTATCACATTCTTATACCACACTTTTCTATCTTTTTCTATATTTTCTATATTATCAATTTTTTTATTTTCCAAAAAATATTTTTTTCTTGGCAGCATTTTATTTCTTCATTTATACACTCTTTTTCTCTTTTATTGTTTTTTACCATACCCCAAAATGTATCATATATATATTTATACAGATTTACTACTAATTTCCCCTTTTTTCATTTATCACTTAAACACTTTGTACAAATTTAATGAAGCAGTTTATAAAACCGGGTTAATTAACCATAAACCTCCTTCTCCTTTATTTTCATACAAAATTATTCTTTTTAGTGGGTATAATCTAGAACTCCATATACATGAAAAAATTATCTGCAGTAATTTATTTTTAAATACTGTTGGCAACATAAATACACTTTGCTAAGTATGCTGTTTTTCCATCAATACTGAATGTATCAAGTAAGCTTTTTTTAATGATAATTTATATGTTCTCCAGAAAAGACATATTTGCTTTACTTCTTCTATTTTCTCATTGAATTCTACTTATATTTTTATTCCCAAATGTTATACCTAACACAGAAATTTCATTCATTGTAAAATACATACCCCGATCTTACTACATCACCTGAGCCTTTACTTTTCTCTTTATTTAAAAAACATCCAATCAACTCTAAACACTCACTTGTGCAAACTATTCGTTCTTTTTCCCATATTTTGTTTTTTTGCAATTGTTGTCGCATCACAGTTAGACGTTGTCCTGTTCGATTCTCAGCTAGAGCGTCTTCTGTGTGGAGACATGCGTGAATGGGTGTACCTTCATTGAAGGTTGTGCGTCAGAGCTGGCAACTCGACATGTAAAAATCTACTGCCAATCATTAGCGGACCGGAGTTCTGCTGTGGCGACCCCTAACCGGGAAAAGCCGAAAGACACAACAACAACATTATAATGTAATCTGCATATGTTAACATAAGTGGAATTCTTAATCCTTCAGGTGTTACATACCACACCTCCCTCATTTTGTAATTTATTTCACATACTATCACATTCATAACTAATGCAAAGAGTATATTTATAATTCTTTCACTTTCTATTTTTACCACAATATTATAACCCCTGCCATCAGTCCATAAACCCCTTTTATCATAAACGTTTGCAATGCCTGGTACTTCTTTACATAAAGCTTCCAAATGTCCTTTCAAAGTCTCTCTTTTTACCTCTGTTCGAAATTGTAAATGAATATTCTTTTTTGTTTCCCTGTTAAATGCTTTTATCACATAAAAATTCCATGGGTAACAGTCTTTTTCTTTTTCATATTCTACAAGAAAATTTTTCATTGATAAAACAGTCTCAAATATAATGTCACAAAATGACTCTGTTAATAAGAATAAATGCTCTTATCTCATGTGCTTTTACACCCAAAGGAGCTAATAAATTGGTCCACAATTCATACCTGTCAATTTCTTTGTCTTCTTTACTTTGAATTCTTGCCATATACTTTTTTTTTTTTTTTACTTTTCTTCTGCCTTCTTTTCTTATACTCCACTATTGCCTTATTTTACTTTCTCTGCATATGTTTTCTTTTCTGTCTCACTACTGTTCTTCAGGGTTGTCTCTGTATCCCTCTTTTGTATTTTCTCCCTAATGTCCTCCAGGATACATCTCCTTCATTTTCTGGCTGACTCTGCATCACTATTTCTTTAAGTAAATCATCCCACAACACTCCCGACTGGAAGGTTGTAATTATACATCCACCATTTGCTGAGTCATCTTCATCAAACAGGTTTCTTTGAAACATTTCCTAAGAATTCTGCACACAATCTTCTGTCTCACTAGTTTATTTATCCTTCATTTCTTTCACTACTTCATCATCTCCTTCTCTCTCCATCTGCTTCCCTGTTTCTCTGGGCTGCCTCTGTGCCTGGAACAGAAACAGGAAGTATTCCTCCAAAATGGGCCCCACTCATAGCAATGATAAGTAGGGGTTGTTCCCTAATGCCATGGCTAAATTTTCCCAGTAGATTAAATACCACCTCAAGTCTCCTCTGAAAAAGAGGCTACCAGCCTGGAGGGGACTAACCTTGTCAACAAAGAGTAAATTAAAAAAAATCCTTTTGGTAAGCAAATCACCTTCTCTGAATCTGGTATGTGAAAGTTTTATCTGCTCAAGGAAAATGTTATATACTTATACAACGTTTGGACAGCTGTAGTCTCTGGGTGCTTGGGACTTGAGTGCTTGTAGCAAGACCCCCCAAAACAGATCTCAACCTTGTAGCACCAACCCAGTCAAGGGAACATAAATAAAAAAATAAGTTTTCTGGAACTTCATGAAGATGTAGGCATAATAGACTATTGTGAAAGATAAGAAAAGGATATTGAAACAAACAAACAAAAAATAGATACAAGTGACAAGGAAGGTGGGAATAGTAAAAGAAAATCTCCACTAGAAGCAAAACTTCTGTTAAGAAGGGCACAGGATTATAATTTCACATACATTTCCTGAACATCATTTAGGACATTGTACCCTAGATGAGTGATTGTCACTGGTTTCATCTGATTTTGTGGTACATAGGACCTAATTCAATGTGAGCATAACACAGGAGTAATGAGTGAAGAAATTATGAGGAAGATTGAAAATAAAGATGACAGAAGTATGAAATCTTTACAGGAGTGCAGCTGTTTTAGTAAACATTGCAAAATACACCAGAATAAGGTGGGTCTCAGTAGACCACTAGCAGCTGGAAATTGGTAGTTATAGGGCTTAAACATCATTCTTCATATCTGTAGTGCAGCTGAAGGAACAACTTGTAAAAGATGATACAAGGGATCATTAGAAGTGTTAATGGGAGAAATAAATTATTTCTGATAGCACTGATAAGTCTTAACTCATTACATCTGAGTGATGCCTCCAGGTGCACCTGTAGTCAACTCCTACTGATGCCTCTAAGCATCAAATATTGCTTGTTCATATTTGCATCAATAATTCTAAAACCATGATATGTACAAGATTTTAAAATATTTCATCTTAAAGCTTACACAATGACAAACTGTTGTTGTTGTTGTTGTTGTGTCTTTCGGCTTTTCCCGGTCAGGGGTCGCCACAGCGGAACTCCAGTCCGCTAATGATTGGCAGTTGATTTTTACGTGCCGAGTTGCCAGCCCTGACGCACAACCTTCAACAAAGGTACTCCCATTCATGCATGTCTCCACGCAGAAGATGCTCTAGCTAAGAGTCGAACCGGTCAGCGTCTTACTGTGAGGCGACAATGCTACCGCAGCACTACCACCACAGATTTACACAATCACAAACTAAACTGCATTAATATTTGGCCTATGTCTAGTGTAGGTAAATAGATATTAATGGTTGTTTTTATGACATTAATTTATATAGATGTAATTTTCAAATTTTTCTAAATATCTCAACAACCAAGTAAGACAGACAGAACTTCTTATCCTCATATGAAAGCTCTCAGCTAAATGAATAAAATGTTGCTGACAGTGTGTATAACTTGAGTGCTGCAGAGATACTGTAAGTTGTTAATAAAATATTACAAATGTAATAGTTACTGTGACTTATAAAATTCAGTTTAACACCTAGAGCCTAACGAATACTACCACTGTAAAAATAGTTTGTGATTTATACTTCTTTCATAACTGCTGTTCTAGAGAAATGAACATTTGTTTGAAATGTGAAGACATAATTTGATTCTGTCAAAAGACATAGCCTCCAACCATTTGAAGTTACAGTGCAAACTTCCTGAGCTCCATTGGAGTGAATATACTCTTGTAATAATACTCAAGGTCTCTGGTTTATGATAATTATAGAAATGTCTTCAAAATGCACACATTTTGTGAAACTTTTTTATGTAAAGTGTCAAAGTCCTTGCTTGAGCACAGTTATTATAGTCAATCAGATTACAAACTTGTACCCATTTACAGAAAAATCTGTGGTGCTCTTAGTTTTTCAACAGCATTTTCAGAAACTGTGGGACTTGAAGCTTGACATGTTTGCTAAAGCTCATACTCATTGTGCATGTTCTTGGTAAAACATAGAATATTTGAAATATTTTACACACACTACTGGAGTCCAGATCAAAGTTGCACCTTTCTTCAGGGTTACATCTAAAGTATTTAACTAGCATTTAACTGTTTGATTTTGAGCAAGTCACTTAACAAAACAGCACTCCCAGGCTGAGCCTGTAAAAGGTCTATAGAGATCAATGCTATACCCTAGTAAATACATACAAACAAATAAATACCTTTAACCATAGCTCTCAATCATTCCGAATTAACCAGGAGCACCAGTTTTTAAGCTTAAATAAGCTTACTTTCCCGAGTGCCCGGTTTGGGTGCAAGTACACCCAAGATCTACAGTAAAGCACGCTCTGATCCCGGTGTAGACGTCTCAGCAAATCAGAGCATTGCTTTATGCACCTGTTTTGTATGGAGCATACTGCAATCATTTCCTTATGCAGAAGTGGAAGTTGTGAAACTCAAGCGGCTGCAGCCGACCTGGTATGGATGAAGGGCTCAATTAGGTTCACTCAGTCCGCATATCAAGGCAGCATCGGCATGGTGGAAGGTTAACAATCTCTGAGCTATTGGAGAGAAGAATACCCTTCGTTTTTGTGGTTGGATGCCCACTCGAGATCGAGGGAGACTGGGAGTCAGCACAGCAGCACCTGGACTGGGGTCTGGAGGATTCGCCGACCCAATCTTGACAGGTGGAATTTTATAGCTCCAGCTTGCCGTAGTTCATCATTTGTTCATCGTTCATGTTTGTGGGTGTGTGGAATTGTTCCTGGGAGTCTGTGGTCTGGTTTCTGGTCCATCACTGTGAGTTTTGATCTGATCGAGAATTTTATTTTATTTTCACTAACAGAAGGTAAGTAAGCTGCTCTAAAAACAGTCAGAAACGCACGTTTATGTACTGTGGCTTAAGTTCTTTAGTGTAGATTCTGAGAGGGATGGCAATATGTGACATAAAATGGGCTGCTTTGTGGTGTGTGTGAGTCAGTATGATTGTTGGTTTAAAACCCTGGCTTTCAGGGAATCTAAGTGCTTAAAAGATGGCTGGAACTTGTTTTACAAGTGTGTTTTTGCAGGTAATGTAGAAATGGAAATAGAAATACAAATGAGTAGTTAAAATTGTAAAATAACATTGTATAAAGATCAGTAAATGACTTCTTAAGAATATTAAATTAAACGTATTAAGATATTTAAACCATGATGTGTAAATGTTGCAGTCTGAATTTTGTCTTACTAATATTATAATCAAAAATACAGCAACTTGTGGCACTGCAATTATTTGAGAGGGAGACTAAATGACAAACACAGGCACAGACTAAATGACCAACAGAGGCACAGACCAACTACTCTTGTCTCACAGCCTCTCAGCATTAAAAATTATGGCACTGGCTTTTAAAAATCATATAAGAAGGCCAGAGAGAGGAGTATATTTATATGTTGTCATAATAAGAAAGCATTCATAATCTAGACCCTGTACAGTTAATGATATAAAAAGGTATCTGCCATGCTGCTCCATGTGTCTCAGCTGCATACCTCTCAACCTGTTAGTGCAAGACATCTGGACAAAGCCTGACAGAATGGGTGGGGCGGGGGCAATGGACCAAAAATAGGGGCAGATTTTAAATATTGCTCTTGTAAACTTAGAAAGTTGCTAGAGTAACAGGGTTTGTTTGTGTTAGCATGCATTTTCTTAAAGATTTGATCTGAAACTCAAGTGTATGTCATTATTTAGTAACTTATATACTCAGATCATCCCAGTCAGTCAGAAAACTGCAAATTTTATGAAAATACACCAAAAATATGAATCAACAAATCTGGACATTCTGTGAAAATCTGGACAGTTTGGAGGTATTGTTCTCTATAAGAGTGGAAAGTAGGCTGGCATGAAGCTGCCGGGACCAGGAAGAGACACAAATTTCTCTGCTAGCCTGATAAGATGTAGGGCACCATTATTCTGCTTTTTTTCTTTCTTGACTTGTGTTTGTGTGAGTGCTTATTTATTAATCTGTTTCCTTCTTAATTGCCTAGAATAATGTCCTCCTTGCAGCAAGGGTTTTACTTAAGTATCTTTGAAATGTTGCAAGTTGAAGCAAAGCAGTAGAAGTATGCTTCTCTTAAGGTGTTGTATGAGTTGAGCCTTTTTAAGTCCATGTAGTACGTGAAGTCTGAGTGCTTCTAGTATGCTTATGAGGACGGGTGGAAAAAGTAATGTCTGTCTGCTGTCAGTGTAACTGTAATACATAGAACAAGTGCAGCTAGCAATGCTCTAATTTAATGTTATAACCTATGCAGACAGCAAGTTCTGGAGAGTAATAAGATGACTGCTGGGCATCTCACAGAGTTCGTTTTTTAGATCTTTGTGCTTTATCGGTTACAGACATTGCAGGACCACAACATAATCTGTGTGCCTTCTGGAAGTGATCACACAGAACTGAGCTGTTTTGTTTCCCTCCTCCTCTGCATTTTAGTGTTTTGAGTTTTATTCTGGATGTAGTCTTTTGATATCTATATGTTTTATTTTTCTTTACTTCTGAAATGCTTTGTTTTAATTTTGCTTCTTTTTAACTATGTATGCTTAGTCACATTTTCTGTGGTGGGTGTGTTGTCAGAAAATGTGAATAGTTTTATTGTTAGGATAACAATACAGTGAATGATGCTTCACAGTGATGAATCATGCTCTTTCTGAATGGTAGTTTTTCAGGTGACTTGCTTACCTTATTGCAGAAAAAATATTACATCTTATCTACCAGTTTTAGTGAAGAATGGATTACTAATTTACTACTGTCAGGAGGGACTTGTTGAAAAGGTCTTGGTGATCAACCTCTGGTTACTGTCTTTATTTTTTAAACTCTGCTGACAGTGGGGCTGTGGCCAGCAACTGGATAAAGCAAACAAAATAAGCTTTGAGACTGTTGATCGTCATGTACTATTAACAAAAGTTATACTCCTGTGACTTCTCTAGCAAGGCTATTTATTGCTCCTAAAAGTTATTTCATATGGGAAAAATCTAGTCAAATCCAAACATAATGGGTGGGACAAAGCCCCAAAAATAGGGACAAATTTTAAGTATTGCTCTTATAAAATTTATAAAGTTGCTAGAATAAAAGTTCTTGTGTTACCATGCATTTTCTGAAAGATATGACATGTGAAACTGAAATGGTTGTCATTATTTAGTGAATTCAGTCCTCACCGATTTGCCACAAAAATCCAGAAAACCACAACTTTTAAGAGGAACAGAACAAAAATATGGGGTAGGCATCTGGACATTCTACGAAAATCTGGACATTTGAAGTATGGACATAGTTGCTGGCGAAACTGGCACAGGAATATAGGTTCTGAGTTGATTCATAGGAGGGCCCTGATTTCAATAATGAGCTTTCTATTTGGCCTCTTATGAATCATTTGCAATAAGCATTTTCTTAGACATGTTATGAATCATTTGCAATAATGTGCTTTCTCTTGGAAATGTTATGAAACATTTGCAGTAGTGAGCTTTCTCTTGGGTCTCTTATGAATCGTATGTAATAAGCGTTTTCTTAGACATGTTATGAATCATTTGCAATAATGTGCTTTCTCTTGAAAATGTTATGAAAAATTTGCAGTAATGAGCTTTCTCTTGGGTCTATTATGAATCGTATGTAATAACTATTTTCTTAGACATATGAATCATTTGCAATAATGCGCTTTCGCTTTGAATTGTTATGAAACATTTGCAGTAATGAGCTTCTCTTGAGTCTCTTATGAATCGTACACAATAAGCATTTTCTTAGACGTTATGAATCATTTGTGATAATGCGCTTTATCTTGGAAATGTTATGAAACAGTTGCAGTAATGAGCTTTCTCTTGAGTCTCTTATGAATCATTTGCAATAAGCATTTTCTTAGACATGTTACAAATCATTTGCAATAATTACCTTGCTTGCATTATGAATTATTTGCAGTAATGTGCTTTTACTTGAATCCATAGTCATTTGCGGTAATAAGATTTTCCTGGATAAGTTAAGAATTATTTGCAATAATAAGGTTTTTCTTGGATGCATTACGAGTTATTTTGAATAATTTTTTTCCTGGATGCATTATTGATTTGCAATAATGCTTACTTGCATTTTGAGTGTGCGGTGCTGTTTATTACTCAGTCTTATTGAGTTGTCCACATGTTTAGACGTTCCTGGATTTCATTCTCATATCTGAATCATTAATTTTCTTCAGAAGCAAAGGGATGGCTGAATTGCAGAACAGCATGGTACAAGCCACAATAGAAGGTGGTGCAAGGCAAAGTTTCTTACACTGTTTTAGTGCAACAACTCAGTTGGGTAAGAATTTTTTTGACTACTGTTTGCCATCATACCAGCTTCATTTATTGTGAGTAAAAGTGTAGAGTCACAGCACACCTGTGAATTACCTTGATGCCTTCTAATTACACCCCCCTTTTTTTCTTCTCTGAAGATGCTGCCTCTGAAAAGAAGAAGCGAATGACTACATCCCAAAGTAGCTGGAAGGTTAAGGTTGCTTATACATATGGGCTTTCCTATATATTTCCTTTTTATATAATGCGTTTTTTGAGTATCCACAATGATTTCATGACTATAACTGTCTTTAACATATATATATTTTCAAAAAAAGTTTTTAAACATGGTTTTAATATGTTTAAACAAGTTATAAGAAATGGATTTTATGAGTGTTGGTATATAAATGTACTTATAGAGGACTGCAACTTTAAATAATAGATTACTTTATTATTCCTAATATGAGTTAATTAATTAATTGGGTTTTGTATTTAAAGCTTGCTGTGGTTGTTTTTGTTTGTCTGAAGAAGTTAGAGCACTGTTTCTGACGAAAGCACTCACATTAAAAGTTTTAAAAGCAGTTTTTCGATTCGCTCATTCATCTGCAAAGCCATTTCTTCGTTTATTTTTTAGTAGTTTGTTTATCTGGTGTTTTCTTTATTAGCAATAAAGATGAACGAGGACAATGACTGCTACTGTGTAAAACATCCTAAGGACATGCTGGTAGCAGCAAGGAAAGCAACACCTGCTTACAACAAACAACATTCCTCCACGGCATCAGCTGCAGAAACTACCTCTGCCTGCCAAGATGCTGAAGTTGAATCAGTAGTCTGAATGTACTTGCCTTATTCCATGTATTTCTTCCGTTCCATATAAGCACTGGTCTTTAAGGGTATGTGTGAGGAGGGGGTGAGATGAGCATGTCTTACTTTACTTTAAGTTTATACAGTTTTCTGAAAAATATGAATAATCCTCTATTTTGATGTGTCGATGTATATAATTCTCTAATAAAAAATACTTAAAGTGATGCCCTGTCTTTGTGTAATTGAACGAATGGGTGGGCATGTCCATTGATGCACTTATTTAAATATGCATATCTTATGTTAATTAGGTGTCCCTGAATGTCCCTGATTTTAAGGTCCTTTGTCCCTGATTCTCTGATCTGGAGGTTGAGAGGTATGCATTTAGCATGTTTATTTACTCATTAGTTTGTTTTTGGCACACCTGTGTTTAGAGCTTCATATGTGTACTTTCATGGGTTCATAGGTGCGCACCAGGCTAACAACCACTTGGACCTTTTTAAGCATAGCCATGCATCTCAAATCTCCTGGTAAGTTCTGGTGCCATTTTTAAGTGTAAGCAGAGGCTTTGAAGATGAAACATTTACAAGCATTTACAATAGTATACCACACTGTCCATAACAACATCAAGGCTGTACTACAATGGGGTAAACGGTAAGCCTTTTTAGCAAAAAAGTATACCAGCATTTTTAACAGGACTGTACCTAAAATGTCTGTGTTCATTTTTCAGTTGAAGTCAAACTTACAAAGCTTATAATAATTCAGTATATTAGAAACTGCTCTACTGAAGAAATAACCCATAAAAAAGTTGTGCTTGGATTTTTCATGACTCGACTGATCTTAAGTGGAATAAAATAATCCTCAACAGAAGTAAAAAAATGCATATTCTATTAATTGTTGTGCAAACATACTTATTACAATTTATAAACAGATGTGTGATTTTTGTTTTAGAAAAATAGTTAAAATGACATTTGTGATATTTAATATTTTCATAATAAAGTAAATGTTTTATTCAGTGTACACTGTGTTCTCACTGTATAGAATATGTCGCTGAGAAGGCAAGCTCTCTGCACCCCATTACTCCTTACTGACTTATAGAGTCCAGGAATAATTTATTATATACTAGATCAACATCCAGTTGCCATGTTATAGAAATGAATTAAGTGTCCTGTTATAAGCCAGGATCTTTGTGATGGACATGGCTATACTCATTTCTAAGTTTCCTGTCATTAGTATGTTGCTGGGTATATTGCCTGTTGTCTTGCTCCTTAACATGTTCAACTAGTCTGCATGTCCCTAGTCCCATTACTGTGCTCTAACCACTCCTCTGTGTAAGTAATTACGAGTTTGCTTTTGTGCAACTTGTTTTCAACTTCACAACAAAAGGGCAATGTTGCTACTTTCTTGTATCTATGCATGAATTTCTTAAATCATTTGCTTCCTTAGGTGATTAAAGAGCTTGTGTGGTATGCATACATGCTGCAGTCAATAAGCACACAGCAAAGTAACAAGTATCAGGTTGTTTTAACACCATACTGCTTTCATAAACTGAAAATTAAACATTTCATTTTGGCACGGCAGTTGTGAAAACTTTATCGGCCTGCTGTTTACTTATTTACCACGCTAGCCAAAACCTTTTTTATTGTAACTTGGCATCTTAAAATACCTGTGAGAGTTTTCAGCAGTTTTTCATATTCCCAGTTTGCTTGTCCCATGCAAAAGGCACATTCTGTGAAAAGGAAGGGCAGATAAAGGGCAGACCCAGTTTACATATAAAATGAGAGACAGTGCTGGTAAGCAGGGACAGCTAGCTGACAGACTGTAACTGATTGGCACTGTATTTCCCAAATATATTTGGGAACCATTTGACAAACCAGATTTCTCTCCTATTCAAACAAAAATTGGATACCAGAAAACAGTAATTTAGTCATTATAGCAGCAGCACAAGAAGTCACTAGAAACTGCAATGAGGATGATCACAAGTAAAAAGAGTAACAAAACACAATTTGTTTTAATTTGTGTAAAGTCTAAAGATATACAATTGGCCTGAAATCATGCATTATAGTGCTGATAATTATTTGCAAGCTTTAATTTGAGAATATAAAATATTTTACCATTTAATGCAACATAAAATATATAGCTGCATTTTCTCTAAGCTATATTCCATTTCTTGGAATGTGCGGAGCAGGTTGTAAATTTATATTATGTGGCTGGAGTTCTGTGTAAACAGTGCTGGTTAGCACCACTCAGTAAGATTCTACATGCATACAACAACAACAAACATACACATGCACAATCTAACTGAAACATATAGCCATACAGCCACACAGATGGACACACACACACACACACACACACACACACACACACACACACACACACACACACACATATTTGCACACAGCAATTCAGTACCAACCCACACAATCTCCCCTGCACCATCTAACAAAAGCACCATCACATTTATGATGAGCCTTCATAAAGCCTATAATAGGAAAAAAATAATTCTGATATTTTTTCTAAACCAAGTTAAAGTTTACTGGAAAACATAAACAGACTATACAGTCATAAAATGTTTCCCCATGTCAAGCAATGGAATAAAACTATAAAAATAAGAACACAGCCTCAGTGGGCCCTGATAACATCCCAGAATGCTTCCTGAACAGTCTAAAAAAATAAGTTATGTACTCACCATAACATTCCATGTGAGTTGTTCCATCTCGCCTTCATTCATCACTGATGGGTTCTCAAAGTTCTCCAGTAGCTCGAGACCCCACCCCTTATCCCATAATGCACTGCTGGAATTACCTCAGATCCTGTTTGCTGCATACCATATAATAGTACAATAATTATTCTGCCTAGGAATGAAGACACATTGAAAAACCAGGATGAAGACAGCCTCCAGGTCAACTGCCAGCTAGGAGGGGGAAGGAGGGAGGGACGTGAGAATGAAGGTGAGATGGGACAACTCACATGGATTGTTATGGTGAGTACATAACTTCTTTATGTGAAGTTGTTCAATCTCGCCGTTCATTCATTACTGATGGGTAGCGTCCCTAGCACCCTGATCTTGGGTGGCTCACGAAAGTACACTCTTCAGAACCGTAGAACTAAATGAAGCCCTGTCCCTGGAGACCTTATCCACTTTGTAATGAGTTATAAAAGTGTGAGGTTTAGACCAGTTGGCTGCTGCATAGATGTTATCCAAAGGCAATTTGGCTTGAAAGGCTGATGAGGTAGAAACTGCTCTGGTTGAATGAGCCTTTACCTTACTAGACAAGGGCATATTATGACAAGCATATGTAAAGGTGATGCAATCTGACAGCCACTTAGACAGGGTTGTTTTAGCAACTGGTTTACCTTTCCTGGTCGCAGAAAAGGACACAAAGAGCTGATCTGATTTCCTAATGTCTTTGGTTCTGTCCAAATAAAATCTAAGTTGTCTATGAACATCGAGTTTATGCAACATATATTTCAATTTGTTGGTATGATTAGGGAAGAAAAGAGGCAACTCAATGACTTGATTAATGTTAACCTCAGAACATACTTTGGGCAGAAAGGATGGATTAGTCCTGAGAGATAATTATGGAAGACCATGTAAGGGGGCTTGATGGAAAGGGCTTGGAGCTCTGACACTCTATGGGCTGAAGTGATGGCTACTAAGAAGATAGTTTTCCATGACAAGAATTTTAGTTCACAAGATGATGCAGGCTCAAAGGGCGGAAGAATAATATGAGATAACATAAAATTCAAATTCCAGAGGGAATAAGGTGTCTTCACTGGAGGCCTTATGTAAAAGGAACCTTTTAGAAAAGCCTTACACAATTGGTGAGCCATAACATTCAAACCATCAATTCCTAGATGCAAATTAGATATAGCAGCTAATTGTACTGTACTGTAGCTGCCGCTGCTCCTTTGTTGAAGATTTCTGTCAAGAATTGTAAGATAGAAGACAATGGGGCTTGATAAGGGTCAATGTTGTGGGAAGAAGACCAAATGGAAAATCTCTTCCACTTACTACGATACAATTTTCTGGTTGAAGGTTTGTGGTAAGCCAACAAAATCTAGCTGGTGTCATGGGAAAGATTACAGAGCCTGGCTATGCAGGGAATTTGAACAGCCAAGCGGTTAGCTTCAGTGTCTGCAATGACAGGTAAAGATCCCCTGACAGATGTGTCAACAAGTCAAGAACTGGGTCCAGGATCCATGGATCTTCCAGAATATGATGGTAAAGAAACGGGAACCAAATCTGCCGAGGCCAATGAGGGGCTATGAGGATGATTATTCGTCCAAGTGACTTTGCTTTCTGTAAGAATTTGGATATCAGGGGAATTGATGGAAATGCATAGAGGAGACCAGGGGGCCAATCGTGGACAAGAGCATCCCTCGGGGAGTGACCTGGCATGGGAATATGGGCAAAGTAGCTTCTGCATTTGTTGTTGATGTGACTGGTGAGGAGGTCACAGGAAGGCTGGCCCCATTTGCTGAAAATCCTGTCCACAATCTCTTGTTTAAGGGACCATTTGTGGGGCAACAAGATTGCTCTGCTCAGTCTGTCCGCTATTACGTTGGATTTGCCCGGGATGTGCATTGCCAACAGAAAGCGCTGGGATGGCAGTGCCCACTGCCATACTCTGAGGGCTTCTCGGCAAAGGGGATAAGACTTGGTTCCGCCTTGTTTGTTCAGATACCAGACCACTGACATGTCTGTCTGTATTGCAATTGTCCCTAGAGGAAGAGAGTCCTGAAAGTATTGCAATGCTAGAAGTACTGTTCTCATCTCCAGGACATTGATATGCAGATGTGATTCTTGATCTGTCCATGTGCCTTGGGCAGTTTTTCCATAGCCCCCCCCCACCCAATCAGGGAAGCGTCCGTGGTCACAATGGCAACTGGAGGGGGAAGCATAAAAGTACATCCGAGTGTGACATGAAGAAATGTCAACCACCACTGAAGATCCTTCTTGCAGGAATTTATTAGAATCATGTGACTCACTGGAAGTTCTTGGTAAGACCATTGCATGAACGGAAGCCATTGAAGGATTCTCATATGCATCCTTGCTAATGGGATTGCTAGAATAGCTGCTGCCATCAATCCTAGAACTTTCAATACCTCTGCTGCTTTGTTCTTTGATATTAGGGACATGATGTGTTGGTGAAGAATAGAGATTCTTTTTGGCGGAAGGTGGAGAGTGGTGGTTGACATGTCTAGTTCTGTCCCTATAAAAACAATATGCTGTGATGGCAACAAGGCAGACTTTTCAAAGTTGACTGTAATGCCTAGCTAATCGCAGAGTGTCACAGTAGCCTCTCTCACTTGAAGAAGTTGATGCCTGGTGGTGGAGGTAAGGAGCCAATCGTCTAGATACGGAAACACCTGGAATCCTAGATGCCTCAAGTGAGCCATGGCTACTGCCATGCACTTGGTGAACACTCTGGGGGCTGTAGTGAGACCAAAGGGCAGAGCTCAGAATTGATAATAATTGGCTCCCAGCCATAAATGCAGGTGATCTCTGGATGGTCTGGCCATCTTTATGTGGTAGTACGCATCCTTGAGATTGATCAAGCACATCCAATTATCCTTCCCCAACAAGGGAAGTATGGACTGTAGCATGACCATTCGGAACTTCTCTTTTCTCACAAATTGGTTGAGTCTGCTGAGATCCAAAAAGAGTAACAAAACACAATTTGTTTTGATTTGTGTAAAGTCTAAAGATATACAATTGGCCTGAAATCATGCATTATAGTGCTGATAATTATTTGCAAGCTTTAATTTGAGAATATAAAATATTTTACCATTTAATGCAACATAAAATATATAGCTGCATTTTCTCTAAGCTATATTCCATTTCTTGGAATGTGCGGAGCAGGTTGTAAATTTATATTATGTGGCTGGAGTTCTGTGTAAACAGTGCTGGTTAGCACCACTCAGTAAGATTCTACATGCATACAACAACAACAAACATACACATGCACAATCTAACTGAAACATATAGCCATACAGCCACACAGATGGACACACACACACACACACACACACACACACACACACACACACACACACACACACACACACACACACACACACACACACACACACATATTTGCACACAGCAATTCAGTACCAACCCACACAATCTCCCCTGCACCATCTAACAAAAGCACCATCACATTTATGATGAGCCTTCATAAAGCCTATAATAGGAAAAAAATAATTCTGATATTTTTTCTAAACCAAGTTAAAGTTTACTGGAAAACATAAACAGACTATACAGTCATAAAATGTTTCCTTCTTTCCCCATGTCAAGCAATGGAATAAAACTATAAAAATAAGAACACAGCCTCAGTGGGCCCTGATAACATCCCAGAATGCTTCCTGAACAGTCTAAAAAAATAAGTTATGTACTCACCATAACATTCCATGTGAGTTGTTCCATCTCGCCTTCATTCATCACTGATGGGTTCGGAGCCAATCCTCGGCTCCGAAACGGCTGACTAGCAAGCTCAAAGTTCTCCAGTAGCTCGAGACCCCACCCCTTATCCCATAATGCACTGCTGGAATTACCTCAGATCCTGTTTGCTGCATACCATATAATAGTACAATAATTATTCTGCCTAGGAATGAAGACACATTGAAAAACCAGGATGAAGACAGCCTCCAGGTCAACTGCCAGCTAGGAGGGGGAAGGAGGGAGGGACGTGAGAATGAAGGTGAGATGGGACAACTCACATGGATTGTTATGGTGAGTACATAACTTCTTTATGTGAAGTTGTTCAATCTCGCCGTTCATTCATTACTGATGGGTAGCGTCCCTAGCACCCTGATCTTGGGTGGCTCACGGAAGTACACTCTTCAGAACCGTAGAACTAAATGAAGCCCTGTCCCTGGAGACCTTATCCACTTTGTAATGAGTTATAAAAGTGTGAGGTTTAGACCAGGTGGCTGCTGCACAGATGTTATCCAAAGGCAATTTGGCTTGAAAGGCTGATGAGGTAGAAACTGCTCTGGTTGAATGAGCCTTTACCTTACTAGACAAGGGCATATTATGACAAGCATATGTAAAGGTGATGCAATCCGACAGCCACTTAGACAGGGTTGTTTTAGCAACTGGTTTACCTTTCCTGGTCGCAGAAAAGGACACAAAGAGCTGATCTGATTTCCTAATGTCTTTGGTTCTGCCCAAATAAAATCTAAGTTGTCTATGAACATCGAGTTTATGCAACATATATTCCAATTTGTTGGTATGATTAGGGAAGAAAAGAGGCAACTCAATGACTTGATTAATGTTAACCTCAGAACATACTTTGGGCAGAAAGGATGGATTAGTCCTGAGAGATACTCTGTCATTATGGAAGACCATGTAAGGGGGCTTGATGGAAAGGGCTTGGAGCTCTGACACTCTATGGGCTGAAGTGATGGCTACTAAGAAGATAGTTTTCCATGACAAGAATTTTAGTTCACAAGATGATGCAGGCTCAAAGGGCGGAAGAATAATATGAGATAACATAAAATTCAAATTCCAGAGGGAAAAAGGTGTCTTCACTGGAGGCCTTATGTAAAAGGAACCTTTTAGAAAAGCCTTACACAATTGGTGAGCCATAACATTCAAACCATCAATTCCTAGATGCAAATTAGATATAGCAGCTAATTGTACTCGTACTGTAGCTGCCGCTGCTCCTTTGTTGAAGATTTCTGTCAAGAATTGTAAGATAGAAGACAATGGGGCTTGATAAGGGTCAATGTTGTGGGAAGAAGACCAAATGGAAAATCTCTTCCACTTACTACGATACAATTTTCTGGTTGAAGGTTTGTGGTAAGCCAACAAAATCTAGCTGGTGTCATGGGAAAGATTACAGAGCCTGGCTATGCAGGGAATTTGAACAGCCAAGCGGTTAGCTTCAGTGTCTGCAATGACAGGTAAAGATCCCCTGACAGATGTGTCAACAAGTCAAGAACTGGGTCCAGGATCCATGGATCTTCCAGAATATGATGGTAAAGAAACGGGAACCAAATCTGCCGAGGCCAATGAGGGGCTATGAGGATGATTATTCGTCCAAGTGACTTTGCTTTCTGTAAGAATTTGGATATCAGGGGAATTGGTGGAAATGCATAGAGGAGACCAGGGGGCCAATCGTGGACAAGAGCATCCCTCGGGGAGTGACCTAGCATGGGAATATGGGCAAAGTAGCTTCTGCATTTGTTGTTGATGTGACTGGTGAGGAGGTCACAGGAAGGCTGGCCCCATTTGCGGAAAATCCTGTCCACAATCTCTTGTTTAAGGGACCATTTGTGGGGCAACAAGATTGCTCTGCTCAGTCTGTCCGCTATTACATTGGATTTGCCCGGGATGTGCATTGCCAACAGAAAGCGCTGGGATGGCAGTGCCCACTGCCATACTCTGAGGGCTTCTCGGCAAAGGGGATAAGACTTGGTTCCGCCTTGTTTGTTCAGATACCAGACCACTGACATGTTTGTCTGTATTGCAATTGTCCCTAGAGGAAGAGAGTCCTGAAAGTATTGCAATGCTAGAAGTACTGTTCTCATCTCCAGGACATTGATATGCAGATGTGATTCTTGATCTGTCCATGTGCCTTGGGCAGTTTTTCCCTGAAATAGCCCCCCCCCACCCAATCAGGGAAGCGTCCGTGGTCACAATGGCAACTGGAGGGGGAAGCATAAAAGGACATCCTAGTGTGACATGAAGAAATGTCAACCACCACTGAAGATCCTTCTTGCAGGAATTTATCAGAATCATGTGACTCATTGGAAGTTCTTGGTAAGACCATTGCATGAATGGAAGCCATTGAAGGATTCTCATATGCATCCTTGATAACGGGATTGCTAGAATAGCTGCTGCCATCAATCCTAGAACTTTCAATACCTCTGCTGCTTTGTTCTTTGATATTAGGGACATGATGTGTTGGTGAAGAATAGAGATTCTTTTTGGCGGAAGGTGGAGAGTGGTGGTTGACATGTCTAGTTCTGTCCCTATAAAAACAATATGCTGTGATGGCAACAAGGCAGACTTTTCAAAGTTGACTGTAATGCCTAGCTAATCGCAGAGTGTCACAGTAGCCTCTCTCACTTGAAGAAGTTGATGCCTGGTGATGGAGGTAAGGAGCCAATCATCTAGATACGGAAACACCTGGAATCCTAGATGCCTCAAGTGAGCCATGGCTACTGCCATGCACTTAGTGAACACTCTGGGGGCTGTAGTGAGACCAAAGGGCAGAGCTCAGAATTGATAATAATTGGCTCCCAGCCATAAATGCAGGTGATCTCTGGATGGTCTGGCCATCTTTATGTGGTAGTACGCATCCTTGAGATTGATCAAGCACATCCAATTATCCTTCCCCAACAAGGGAAGTATGGACTGTAGCATGACCATTCGGAACTTCTCTTTTCTCACAAATTGGTTGAGTCTGCTGAGATCCAAAATGGGTCTCCAGTCCTCTATTTTCTTTGGAACCAAAAAGAACCTTGAGTAAGTTCCAAATCCTGTCTGGTCTGCTGGGACTGGCTGGATGACTCTTTCTTTCTAGCAATTGGTGTACCTCTATTGCTGCTTGTCCCATGTGACTGGGTGGAACGTCCGGGATTTTTTTGACAGGAAAAGGCTAGGTGGAGAATGGTATGAAGTACCCTCTGGAAATGACACTTTGTACCCAACTGTCATTTGTTATATTTAGCCAAGCTTTGGGGTACAAAGATAAGTGACCCCCGACTGCCTCCAGAGTAGGACAGCCAGGCCTCCCTTCAGGAGCGCTGGTAGGACTGACCAGAGAAGTGATCTCTGTCACCCTGGTCTTGCGGACCCCCTCTGCCACTAAGGCGGTGTCTTCCATTGAAACCCCCTCCTCTGCTTCTGGAGGGGGCTCTCCATGTGTGTCTTGAAAGGCTCCTTGGGCTTTCTGGAACCACATCTTTCCTCCCCTCTGACCTTTGGGAAAGGGTCGAGTGGGGGTGGAAAAATGGACTCTGATGGCAGAGTCTTTCCTTCTTGCTCACACCTGGTCCAAGTCTCCTTCACCTTTGGCCCAAACAAAGATGAGCCGTCAAATGGGGTATTAGTAAAAGAAGACTTGAAGGGTTCCGTGAAGGAACAGAGTCACATCCAGGCATGGCTATGGAGAGCGATTTCTGTACCTGCGGCTCTACTCGAACCATCAGCTGTGTATGATATGAGATGCATGGACGAGTTGACTATCAAATTAAGGGTAGAGAGCTGAGTGGCAGTCTTATTGGATACACTCAAAGCTACAGCACCCTGAAGAGTATCTCCCAACTCCTTAAGGAGATCTCTCTGCAGTCTGGTAAAATGTGTCAAGTAGTTCAGTGATCTGAGTGAGAAAGTTGCTGAATTGAACATTTGTTTCCCATATCTATCCATGATCCTAGATTTTCTGTTAGGAGGATGGATAGATGAAGAAGTCTCAGACATTTCCTTTTTGGTGGCTGCCGCCACCACCATGGCATCAACAGGGACTCCCTTGGTCAAAAAGGACTTATCCACAGGGGCTGAAATAAACTTATTAGGCCTACTAGGAACAGGTTCCATAGGTTCTGGAGCCTCCCATGCCCTACGAGAGACCAGATCTATAAGCTCATCATAGAGCGGAGATACCGAAGAGGTGGAGGGTTGAGACCCAAACACCTTCAGGAGAACCGACTCATCCTCAGTAGGGCTCTTGGGCTGCCAATCACCCCTCTGCCTAAGGATTTGAAGAGTCTCTGCAAAGGAGATGTCCTCAGAGGGGGATCTGGGGGACCCTTCTGAATCATCCAGGTCAGTGTCCGATGTGATAGACTCCTGAGGGGAGTCCAAATGCCGCCTCTTGCATAATCTCTTCCTGGGAACCTCTTCAGGGGGAACTTCTGGAGCGGTCTCAGAAGAGCAGGGAGTGCCCTGTGGGGCTACCTGAGGCTCTGGGTCTCTATGCTTGGGAGGACCGGAGGAAACAGAAACAGACACAGGCACTTTAGGGGAAGAAGAGGTCAGACCTTGAGATGAGGAAGTCTTGGGAGACAACACTCGCCTCATAGCATCGAATGCACCTCGGCTCCGATGAGAAGGAGTCGATGGCTCCGATGGAGCCGCAATCTCCTCCTGCACCGAAGCCGTAGGCTCCGAGCCCAAGGTAGGAGCTGAGCTCACCCAAGCCGAGGCCCCGAGAGAAAGGGTTGGCAACAAGTTGGTGTGGCTATCCTCCCCGGACCTGACCGGAGAGTGTCAACACCTAGAGTCCCCAGTCAGCGCTGGAACGTCCGAGCAGATGGAGCCGACAACACTGAAACTGGTGTCAGCTCCGAGATATTCACAATCATCAGGTCAGCCTCCTCTGGCTCCAAAAGACCGATATGGCTCGGAGGAGGAGCAGACAATTCAAAGGTAGTGGTCTTCAGCTCCGATGGTTGTGTCTGAGCTGGTAGCAATTTAACCAGGCCTGGTGCCTTTAAGAGTTTCTGAACCAGCCGGTCCATATCCAGATCAAATAGGCTGACAAAGGGCCTGGAAGAGTGGACAGATGGAGCCGATTGGAGCAATATGGAAGGAGGTTTTTCGGCCACCGGTTCCAAAGCCATGTCTTGGTTCCAAAAAGAGCCGACTGTCGGCTTCAAGGGCAGTGGAGCTGAAGTCACCACACTCTCTGACCTCTTTCCTTTTTTGGATCTAGAATCAGTGAAAGACTTAGAAGATATAGATGATTTACTGGCTCCATCCTGGTCAGACAATTGCCTCAGAAAAGGGGTGTTTAATGATACCTCTATCAATCAATTTCCTCTTCCTTTCAGCTAACACTCTTGTGGAAAAGGAATGACATATGCTGCAAGACTCTTGCAGATGTACCTCACTCAAGCAATAAACACACTGCACATGTGCATCTGTGGCTGACATTTTCTGTCCACAGTCTGGGCATTTTTTAAAACCAGACTTTGGATGCTTGTCCTTATCTTCAGACATTATACAACTCAATCACACTGTTTAACTATGAGCTGTTTTAAACTAAGTAACTCACACAAACACACACACAGCCCAAAAGGGGCACTAACTACTAAATAATTACAAACAGTAATTAGAGATTCCAAAACTATAGTCCCAAAAGGGATCACTGACTAATCACTAATCTATAGCCAAAAGGCCGAAGGCAAAATAGATAATACTGAGGAAGGGGAATAAACACAGAAAAAAATACTATCTACTATCTAGTATATCTGCTACTAAGAATAGAACAAGGGTTTATAAAAAAGGGTATATAAAAAAGAAAAAAATATAACTTGCTGAAAGTTGAAAAACTCCCAATAAAATCTCGAGCCAAGCTGGAAACCAAGAGATCCGTGCCGCGGCAAACTAGATCTGAGGTAATTCCAGCAGTGCATTATGGGATAAGGGGTGGGGTCTCGAGCAACAGCGGTTGAACATGCAGACTAAATTCAGCCAGCAAAGAGCCAGATAAAACACTTAGCCAAGAGCAACGGTTGAAGACACACTCTAAATCAGCCAGCAAGCTGAATGGAAACACACATTCAATTTCTAAATAAATGAACAAGCTTAAAATGCAGTCAGCAATGGTTGAGGTTGAACAATAAATGAATGAAGATGCAGTAACAGTTAAATGAATGAGCTTAAAATGCAGCCAGCAACTGTTGAGGTTGAACAATAAATAAATGAATGAAGATGCATCCGGCCAGCTAAATGCAGCAGTGGAATCACACACTGAATTTCTAAATAAATGAACAAGCTTAAAATGCAGCCAGAAATGGTTGACGTTGAACAAGAAATAAATGAATGAAGATGCAGCAACAGTTATGCAGCCAATTAAACATTTCTCTAAGAGCCAGAACACACACAATAAATGCAGCCAGCAAAGAGCCAATTAAAACACTTCACCAAGAGCCAGCCCAGCAATGATTGAATACACACTGTAAATAAATGCACAACAAACTTGCACATAGTATCTTGCCTAAGTTAACAAACATGCACACAGTATCTTGGCTGGCCAGCAGATAAAAATAATGCACATTTGCACAATAATAACAATACAGGCACAACATGTTTGTTCCTCTTACCTGGACTACTGCAAAATTTAAATTATGCCACCCGCCATCACTGTTCCCTATTCCCCACCGACTCCAATAGGCAATAGCTGATGTCATCACGCACACCCCTATAGGCTGGTGATGCGTGCTGACATTAGCCAAAGATTTAAAGTGGTATACACAAAAAAAAAAAAAAGACCGGGAAATTCAGAAATTAAGGGGGCCACTCGGGAATTTGTGGCACCCCAATATTTTGCCCTAAAATCGGTAAATACAGAGAATTCAGTATGGTTGAGAGGTCTGCCAACTTACCAGTTTTCTTAATGTAATATAGGCAATTAATCCTTCAAGGGCAGCAGGGACTGAATTTGTAGCCTTTTATGGTTAAAATTTTCTGAAATGGGTAGTTATTGGTTCATACATTTTGTTTCATTGCGTATTAAAAGAATGTTTAAAACTGCAAATTTAAAACACATTCTAACAAGTGGTGCTGCATTATACAAGAAATATAATTTAATACAATCAGGAAGGTGAATCAAAGAACAGATACATGTATGCATGGCCCTAAAAAATGTGTGCAAGGAGTCTATGTTTTGAAAACAGCCCAAAGGTAAGCTTAATCCTCCACTGGCCAAATGCATTTTCTATGAATATGGGTTTTTAATGCCATTTCAATGAATGTGAGTTTTGCTGTTTCAATGAATGTGAGTTTCAAGGGCAGAGAAGTTTACCGCTCATGCTAAATCTGTTTTCATTGTGAGACTGTACAGTTTGTTTAGCAAATGGCTATCTGTGTTTGTGCTATTTTATTTCAATATCTATAATCATTGTAGAACCAAATAAGAGAATGGTATGCACACTGATAGATTTAAACAGTGTGTATAGTAACTGGTGAGAAATAGCCAAATAATAGAACACTGGAATGGCTGTGGAGGGTCTGCTGCTGGAGGGGCTCCTCTGGGGGTCCATTACCCTGCCTAGGGCCCTATCTGACCATGATCCAGCTCTGGTATTTAAAGTAGAAAATACTTTAAATAATTTAAGGAAATGACTGGAGTGGCTTTCTTAGGGAGTGACTTACCTGTGGGGTGTGGCTCAAATAGGGGTGTTTCATGAGTATGGTGTGGGTAGGGCTTAAGGGGCACCAGAGCACTACTTCGCCTAGGGCACCATTTTGGCTAAGGTTGGCCCTGTCAAGGATATAATTGGTATGGTAGTCAAGAAAAGCTGGCTTTATTTGCAGATGATATTATTTTATACCTGACAAAACCAGAAAGAGATTACAGTGGTGTGGAACATTATGAGACAGTTTCAGTTCTTTTCAGGATACAAAACTAATGAATCTAGAGCAAAGACAATAGCAGTAAATTATGTACCTACACACAAATTGGTTCAGGAATATGCATATTTATGGAGGCATGATAAAATTACGTATTTAGGAGTATGGGTTAAAATGATTCTAGTGTGGCAGCTAAGGATATGTGGAAAGAGACTAAACAAAAGATAATACAAAAACTAAGAAAATGGAAGCTTTGTTATATGGATATGGATAGTAAGATACAAGCAGTTAAAACATTTTAGTCCCTTTAGTCTTATACACATTCAGGCATATTTTATCAACCAAAGGAGAAGTTGTGGATAGCTACTAATAAAGAGCTGAAAGATTTTATTTGGGAGGGGAAGACAGCAAGAGTCAAGTGAGATAAACTGATTCTTCCAGTAGAACATGGCAGATTGGGATTACCCAATTTGAAGGAGTGTTTCAGAGTTACACAGTTAAGACTCCTATACATAGCACAAGTAGAAAACTATAATTCAAAGTGGAAAGAGATAATGATGAAACAGGGGGAAGCTCAAGAAACAAGGAGAGACTAGGATTTTGGATGCGGACCTTTGAGGAGAATAACAATAATCATACAGAATATTATATGCATAAAGTAGCATAAAGTATTTTAAGAACTAAGCCAACACAGGATTGGTGAAAGGAGATTCTGCTGACAGAGATGACTGCAATTAGGGATACAGACAATAGGCAAGAGGGGGGCTGGAATTTATTGGAGAAAACTGGCAAAGGAACCAAGGTATTGGGAGAAAATAACTAACGTGTGAAAAATCATAGAATAAGAAGACAGAGATTGCCTTCCCTATCAGGGATTGACATCAGAGTATAGGCAAAAAGAAAGAAATGGGGGGGGGGGGTCCTAAACAAAAGATCAGCACTGGTAGAGTTTTTAGTAGAATCTAGAACAGAAGTTGCCATTAAAAAAGGAATAATTAGCAGAGCATATAAAATATTGCATGATAACTATAAGAATCAATCTGAGGAGGTTAGAAAGTATCGGGAAGAGAGATTGGATAAGCAATTCACAAAGAAACAATGGGAGGATATATATGTCTCCCAAATATGCAACAAAATCTAGAAGATTTAGGATTTTTGCATGGAAATGTTTACATAGATATTTCTATACTCCAAGTAGACTCCAGAGAATTTTTCTTAGGCAGACAGCAAACGTTGGAGGTGTGACAGGGAAGAAAAAAGTAATTGGGAATATATTTTCTGGGAGTGCATTGAATTGGCAGACTTTAAGGATTCCCTGCAGGAGGCACTGTCGGAGATGCTGTGTGGGTAGATTGTTCTGATGAGGGAGATGATTTTTCTGAGCTTTAGTACAAAATCGGAATTGCCTAGACATGGTACAGCCTTGGTGTATCTAATAATGGTGGCTGCCAAAAAAGCAATTACTAAAAAATGGAAATCAAAATCTAAACCAGCTATACTAGAAGTAGTGAATATAGTAGCAGAGATAAAACAACTAGAACTGAGATCTTTAGAAAAGGGTAGGAGAAAACAACATAGGAAAAAATGGGAATTGTAGGAACAATACATGCAAGGGAGGAATGAGGTTTACAAGGTGGCAGGACTTAAATGAGCTATATAATATTTGACTGAAAACGATTGGGTAGATTATAAGTGATATATAATGTTTGCAACTGGAAGTGCATCGGTATGGTTTGTGATGTAAAATGCTTGCAACTAGGATTGTGTCAGTGTGGTTTGTTTTCATTTCTATAAATGTATGATTGCCTGTGTAGTAAGTGATGGTTTAATAAAGAGGTTTCTTCTTTAAAAAAGGCAGGAATTGAATAATTTATGTAATTTATGTATTTATTTAACATTTGTTTACTGGGAAAGTCCGACTGGACACAAGTCCATTTTCAGCGGAGGCCTGGGGAGAAAAGCTCCAACAATATGAAAAACAAACATTATACTACAAGAAAATTACAGAGTACAGGTCAACAATGAAAGTTGTTGTTGTTTATTTTTTGGCTTTTCCCAGTTAGGGGTTGCCACAGCGGAACTCTGGTCCGCTAATGATTGGCAGTAGATTTTCATGAACGCTGAGGTGCCAGCTCGACATTCAACCTTCAACAAAGGCATGCCCATTTACGCATGTCTTTTGAACGCCCACCCAACCGCGGGGAGTACACATTGCAAATATAAATAACTGAAAGAGATGACACCTTAGCAATTTTAACTAATTTTTACATCAAAGAGTATATGGTATTATACAAACTAGACTAGCATATATGTTGCTTAGGTTATATGATATATATAGCAAGTATAATGTTTGTTATGTTAATTATAGTTTGATTACTTTTATATGAATGTAAATTTGCAAATGTCGCAAGTGATAATTCAATAAACGTGTCTGAAAAAACAAAAGTTTTATTTCATTTTCTTATTAGAGTCCCATTTTGCAAATAATCTGTCCGTGTCTGGGTCTGTAGTTAGGTTGAAGTCCTCTCCTATGATCTCTCACCCTTCTCTCTCCTCGTCTATGCCCACTCCTCAAATAATTTTGACTAGAACTCCACTCATCCTTATTTGGACTATATATATATATATATATATATATATATATATATATATATATATATATATATATATATATAATGTCCTTGAGCATTTTTTTAATTTATTTAGCTGTTACTTGTAATCCCGTCCTAAATAGTTCTGTCACTACCCTGTTTCTCCTGCCAGTCTTGTTTTCTACCTCCACTATAGTGGTCTCAGTGGACAGTATCTTCTCTCCCTCTGCCACCTTTAGTTTAGTTTCTTGAAGAAATAGTATATCCTCTTGTGATGCCTGTGCACTGGCCCAGCAATCAAGGAGCCTCAGTCCTCACCACTAACACCAGTGAGGGGTGTTCATATAGGGAAAGGATAATAAATACACACATAGGGAAAGGATAATAAATACACACACAGTAAAGTACAATTTCCCTTAAAAGCACACAGAGATCACAGTCAGTATGGGGCTGGTTTCTCCCTTTCTCTACAGATCCCCAATAAGACTCCCCATTGGCACAGCTATAGGGTGCAGATCTCAGCCTAGTGGACAAGCTAAAACCTCCAGCACCCTCTCTGTCTAAACAGTGCTTCATGTCCCTGCCCACATAGCTGACACACACACACACACACACACACACACACACACACACACACACACACACACACACACACACACACGCATGCACTCACACACACACACACTTTGAGATAAGAGTTTATAAACCACACAGACACTCCTGGGGAAGGCTGGCACAGGTTCTCCAGCTGTGCCCCTTTTACCCAGACTATACAGTAGAAAACACTGCCACCACCCAACTAATATTTATCAGCTACTCTAAGGCCCTTATGAAATGGTGTCCAATTATACTGTGCAAAATTATTACCCAAATGGTAAGTGCAACCAAACACTATATACATGCAATGTACTCTTTGAGCTTAAATTATCTCTACACAAAACAGCCACAGTTGAAAGGTTTAAAATATTTAATAATAAATAAAAAAAAAATCACAAAACAATACTTTTTACTACACAGTGCCAGTCAAAAGTTCAGAGATCACAGAGAAATACTTTAAATAATACAGTAGAAAAGTTCTGACATCACAGAAAAACAAACTAGTCTAATCTTCCTATTTCCTAGCTATATCTAAGAGACAACACAGTTCTAAAATCCTACTTACATATAGACACAGGCAGAGTGGTGAGTTAGATGTTCTCAAAATAAATGCTCAAATGTTCTCCTTCTTTCTGTCCTTAAATTGTCCTTAAATTGATAACACAGTACCACTGATTCATTTCAGATGGCATAATTTCTTTCTGGTTCCCAGGCTAACAGACTCTCAGAGGTTAATAGCCCTTTTGATCTTGCAGCGGGTCAGGAACCACAGCAATAAAATAAATTATACTTGCAAATTCCAGCCATTACATCTGGCCTCAAAACAATAGGCAGAATGCCTTTACCTAGACATCTCGACTCCGAGTTTTGACATCAAAGAATTGACTTGTCAGCTTTGTTACTGCAGATTGCACTGCAGTTGCATTTTTCCAGTTCCACATTTAACACCATTTTTCCCATTTATGAGAACAAGCCTGTGGCTTATATTAATATTTATAAATGACAGAATTATCTACAAAATTCTATCTGGCTAGGCTGACAGCCTTCCCCTATCTTCACACCTCTGTTAGCCTTTTGTGCCTGTCCTGCATTTTGTTCCTCCTGATGAGGCAAGATAACCCTCTTATGTTCTGCATTACCACATTGACCTTTACCTGTACTTCTCCGTACAACACTTGCCCACCCACTGCTGGATGAACAATCCTTGGGATCCCTCCTGTACTTGACCCCCGCCTCCTTGTGTGATTGGGTTGCTCAGTATTTCAGTGACAGGATTCCTGAAAGTAGATCCCCCACATCCTCTCATTCTTTGCTCTCCTGTTTCAGCACCCTATTGCCTCTGCTTTTTTGTCGATTTATGTCACTCCCTCACCTATTATCCCATTTTATGTGTATCCTTAGCTTTCCTGTTTTTTACATACAGTTAAAGCCAAAGCTGGGGTTTACAATAATTGCATGTAAACTGTTTTACAAACCCCAGCCCCTCCTTTACACATCATTAATTGTTTTTTTTTTTTTGTTTTTTTAATTAAGACCTTCCTTCTCTTAGTATCCTTTAGTCGCAGTTCATTGTACTTTATACAGTTAGTGTCTTTTCCCATGTACATCCCCTCTCCCCTTCCCTCTCCCTTTCTCAATTGGCCTTTTGCATGGTACATAATGGGATGTTGAAAGTCCTTCATCCCTTTTGCAATCCTTTGATGTTAGTGTCCTGCCTTTGTCAGTCTTTGTTCTGCTGTATTCCTCTGCACTTGGTTGTTGTCAGTGTCTTATGTGCTAGCCTCATGTCTCCTGTTTTTTACATACTTACTAACTGGCTGCATATTAATTTATTGTTCAACAGAACCTTTGTGGCTGCATCATTCATTGTTCAACCGAGGTGTGTGTGTGTGTGTGTGTGTGTGTGTGTGTGTGTGTGTGTGTGTGTGTGTGTGTGTGTGTGTGTGTGTGTGTATGTCTGTGTAAAATGCCTCACTTAGGTATAACTGGTGGTTAGGGTTACTCAGGCTCAAACCCTGTAACTCAGGTACAAGAGATAAGAGCCTGAATTCTCTACCCATACTACTACTTCTTATTGAAGGAGTTATAGCTCTCAACTGTACAAATTTTTACAGAATGTCCCGAATGTTTGGCTCATACTTTCGGTCTGTTCCTCTTAATATTTGGATGGTGCAGTGGTAGTGTTGTCACCTCACAGCAAGAGGTTCTGTAGTTCAATTCTTGAAGTGCCTTCTGTGTGGAGTCTGCATGTCCTCTCTGTGTTTGTGTGTGTTTCCTCTGGGTTCTCCAGTTTCCTCCCACGATACAGAGACATGCGTCTGGAGTGTTTTTCCCTGTGTCGCTGCTGAAAATTGGCTTTGTTCCAAGTCAGACTTTCCCAGTAAACAGATGTTAAATAAAAGTAAAATAACATTTATGGTTTTCTGGCAAGTCAGTGAGAACTGAATTCACTAAATTATGATAGCCATTTAAGTTTCATTCTTCCTATCTTTCAGGAAACACATGGTAACACAACATTTTCTTCTAGCAGCTTCAAAGATTATACAAGCAATGTTTAAAATGTGTTCCTGGTTTTGGGCCTTTGCCTCCCCAATAAAGTCTTGATTTTTCCTGATTTCTTGTGCTGTATAGTTCTTCAGGGAAAGAGAAGTTTAGTGCTGCTTATGCCAAGTCTACTTGCATTGTTAGTAGCACGACAGGTAGTACACTTGCTTTTGCTGCAGATGGCTGTGGGTTCTACTCGCACAGTATGTAGATGGATTGCTGATATTGTACTGTTGTACTTTTAAAGGGGGTGGATGCTGCAGTCCTGAGAATGTCCTCCTTTGGTGGAGATACCTAGTAACTATGATCCTGTTATCAGTTTGCCATCCATTCCCTATTGATATATTACTAGCTTATCATTTTTTAATGTAACATAGGCAATTTATTCTTCAAGGGCAAGAGGCCCTTTACTTGTAGATGAAACAATGAAATACAAAGTTGTTTGCTAGCAGCAACCTCTTCATTAGTTACAGATCTCTTTAATGTAGAATTATTTAGATGACTTTTACTTCTGCAAAAGTTGTGCATATTTAAATACTGGTGGACTGTAGACATTTGAGTAGACTTATGATGGGAATTTATTTATTTAATTTATTTCAGTTTGATGACCGGGGAAGTCCACTGGGCCAAGAAGAGAGAAACAATTTAACAAGTTTTAAGAGATAACATAATATACACCGTAGCTGTAGTGTCAGAAGACATAACTTCTATTAATCTTTGTAGATTAACTTAAAGAGAAAAGTTAAACAAAATTTAACAAGTCTGAATTCTGAAAAGAATAACATTATATACGGAGTAGCTGTAGTAACAGTGGACATATATTCTATTAATCTTTGCAGAGTAATTTTCAAACATCATCAGTTATGAAAAATGTAAAACACATATATGATGAAAATAAGAGAAGAAAATGCAGTCCAGCAGAATAGGCAGAATGGATGTGGTGTCAAAGAAGTGAGACTGATATGGCTGGGAAAATAAAGATGAGTGAGGAGGGGCTCATGTATGGGAATAGCAGGGGCAAATCCATTTAGATGAAAGGTAGGAGTGTAGGAAAGATTTGAAGATGTTGTGGTTAGAGGTGTTTCGTAGGGATGAGGGGAGTGAGTTCCATAACTTGGCTAGGGAGTATGATAGGAGAAGATAGCCAGGAGGCTGGGAGGGTTTGAGGATTTGTAGGAGGTTTTTATTTTCAGATCAGAGTGAGCAGTTAGGAATATAGGGTGTTAAGGTGTTGGAGTGAGCAGGACAAATGGATGGTTTATAAATGAGTTTATGGACTGTGGAGAGTTTAAGCATGTTTAAGTAGTTAGGTAGTTCTAGCCATTGAAGAGATTGGAAGGAGAGACAATGATGGGAAGAATTTTTGGAGTTGGTGACAAATTTGCTGATTTTGTTGTAGCAGGATTCTAATTTGGATTGTAGGCCAAGTTGGAGGTTGGTGAGCAATGGGACATGTATATGAGAGAGGGGAGAAGATAGATGGAAGCTAAGGTCTTTCTAGTAGAGGGAGTGAGGTAGCGAATGTGCCTGTACAGGAGACCTAGTTTTTGGTGGTTCTTTTTGATGGCTGTTTGAATATGGATGCTGAATTTTAGATGCTCATCAATGGTAACACCAAGCAACTTAGTGTGAGATACTGCTTCGATTGGGATATTGTTCTGGCTTAATACAGTAAAGGATGTTTTTGCATTTTGTTTCATTGCTTACTGGAAAAAAGATCAAAACAATAAATTTAAAACACACTCGAACACGTGTGCTGTATCATGCAAGGAATGTAGTTTAATACAATCAGGAAGGTGTATTAAAGAATACATGTATATTTCATGTGCAAGGGGCTATGATTTGAAAACAGCCCAAAGGTAATTGTTATCTGGCACTGGCCATATGCATTTTCTTTGAATGTGCGTTTCAATGTTGTTTCAATGAATGTGAGTTTCAAGGGCAGAGAAGTTTTAATGCCAAGTCTATTTTCATTGTGAGACTGCATTGCTTTGCTTAACAGATGTCTACTAGTGTATTTGCTATAAAAAGTTTTAAATTAAATCTAAATAATCTTTGTAGAAGTAAAGCAGTGGCGACTGAGGTGGTGCAGCAGTTAGTGTTGCCGCCACACAGCAAGAGGTTCTCTGGTTTGATCCTTGGCTAGGGGGCCTTCTGTGTAGAGTCTGCATGTCCTCCCTGTGGTTGCGTGGGTTTCCTCTGGGTGCTCCGGTTTCCTCCCACATCCCAAAGACATGCTGTAAGTGAATTGGACACTCTAAATTGGCCCTAGGCATGAGTGGGTGCATGAGTGTGCCTTCTGTGGAAGGTTGGGCGCCGGGCTGGCAACTCAACACCGTAAAACTCCACTGCCAATCATGAGCAGACAGGTGATCTGCTGTGGCATCCCCTAACCAGGAAAAGCCAAAAGAAGAAGAAGATTGTAGAAGTAAAGCAGTATGCACATTACAGTGCTTATTGTAAATGAGGAGAAATAGTGGGACATTGGAATGGCTGTAGGGGGGGGGAGGATTGTGTATGGGGGGGTCTCATTGGACCATGATTTTGTGAGGGGGAAGGTGGCAAACTCAGACAGCCCTGGACAGCACAAACTCAAGCTACACCACTGATCAGTAGGCCATGGAGAATGACTTTTGGAGGTCCAAGAAAACTATAATATTCTTTTGCTAAGATTAGAATATGGCCTACCATTAAATGCCCTACTTTTACCACAAAACCCACATACTGCAAGTTACCAAAAAAAAAAAATCCTAAGGTTAATCATCTTCTCCCTTCCCAATGAACATCATTGCTACACATTAAAAAAATGGTTACCATTTACTACAGGGTCTGGAGCCATATTTTGGTTGCCTGTTCTTCAGTTTGCATTTGAAAGTTGGTATCCCACAATTCCATTGGAGTGGGTGGGGTTACATAATTATGCGTGCACTTTTTTTGTTAATCAGCATACAGATTTCTACCTATTTTACATGGACCTTTGTCCATATTTTTGATGATTCCAGGTTGAGAGGTATGTAAGTTGGAAATATTGCAATAAGAAATGACTAACAAACCAACAAGTTCATAGTTACTGGGCATCTGAAAGGAGGACATACTCAGTAGTCTAGATCCCCTATCCCCCCTTATAATGCACCAAATAATCATCAATTGAAAGGGCACTGCAGTATCACCACTCCATCTACATGGTGGAGGAGTAGAATCCACAGGCAAAGGCAATTATGCTACTAACGCTGCTTTCAGATTCTACACAGTGTGCCATTTGATAAACAAAAAACAGCTAGTTGCACATTGAAAACATTTCCACCTGTTAGAGTGTGTTTTTAATTTGTACTTTTGAACATTTTTCCAGTAAGCAATGAAACAAAATGTATGACCCAATAATGACAAAACTGTCCATTTCAGAACATTTATCCATAAAAAGGCCACTCAAACTTCTGTCATTATAATCCACCAGTATCAGTCAATAACCACAATCTCTGAAGAAGTAAAATTCATCCAGATAATTCTACATTAAAGAGATTTGTAACTAATGAAGAGGCTGCTACTGGCAAACAATGATACATTTCAGTGTTTCATCTGAAATTTCAGTGCCTGCTGCCCTTGAAGAATTAATTGCCTACGTTACATTAAAGAAAAAATTGCTACTCGGGTAATATTACAATAGGGAATGACTGAGAAACCAACAACAATTTCATCATTACTAGGCATCTTATACAAAGGAGGGCACACTAAGGAATGCAGAACCTATATCCCCCCTTAAAATGCACCAAATAATTGACAACTAGGGTATTACATACCATGCCTCCATACCTCTCAACCTCCTAGCGAAGCATCGTGACTTGTCGAGCATGTCATCCCAGGCTGACAGGCATTGGATCCCCTTTGAATGACACCAATACTTAAGCCAATTGTTGAAATTGATCATCTTGTCTTCATATTGTGGCATCATTCTTGGTGAGGGTAAGATGCTACTCAAGGTCAGGGTCATACCGGCCTGGGCTACATGCTCAGAGAGCTCCTCTATGTCTCTTTTCATGTAGTCCAGGGAGGTACATCTCAGGTCATTCACACCAGCATGGACAATGACTGAGTCATATTTGTACTTGCCTTGGAGTGACCTGAGTGCTTGTGTTATGTGGCGGATCCTAGCACCCAACAGGCAGCTCATCGTGACCTTCTCCTTGTTCAGCCTGGTGAGCGAGACGTCAGTGTGCCTGATGATAGAGTCACCTATTACAAGTGTATCAGGTGTGTTGTTTAGCCTTAAGGGCTGTGACTGTTCGGCACACTGGCTTTGTGAGCTATGTGTTGCAAGTGTCTTGTTTTGGGGTAGCGGTTGCTTGGGTGTCTGCTTTGGAGGTCTCTGCTGCTTAAGCAGATTTTTATTTAGAGCCTCAGTATGTTTTGTGTGTTTATGTGTTTGGTTTCCTGTCATGGTAGGTCTATGTGAGACCGGAATTGTAGTGAGTGTGGTTTCCTTCTCCTCCTGACTGGTTTCGCCAGTACTGAGATGAGAGAGCTTAGCCTCCAGTATGGCTATATGGTTGCATCTCTCACATGTGTTGGAATTTGTTGGGAGGAGGAGAGGGTTGTCTGTGTACATGAGGCAGTTGTAACATTGCCTCAAGATTCCCAGATTCACCAGCTGGACCGGAGAGGAGATTGACAACTGACCTTTGGACATGCTCGAATAGTATTGGGAATTCCTTTATAATTGAAAAAAAAGGGCCAGTGGGGAACAAGGTACTCAAGGGGAGTTTGTGAGGGTGTAGTGCTTTTAATATTTTAGTGCCGACTTATATAATTGCTTTAGTGAGCAAGTGCCAGGTAACTTAAATGCAATGTGTTACTGGTAACTTAAATGCAAAAATGACAAACAGTAACTTTCTTTCAAGTGAAACAAGGAAATAAGTGCAGTAAGCAATGCAGATATCACTAGGGATCCACAGAAGCACTGAAAAGCCGTGTTTTAGATGTAATTAGCATTTCAGGGAAATAACAAGCAAACAAACAACAAGCATACAAATAAAGCTAGATTCAGCAGGCCTGGATCTAGTCTATGCTACAGCAAACAAGGTGTACCAATTTCAGTAAGAAACAGTTCAAATATGCAGGCACTATAAGCCTTTAACCAGAAATTCCCAGCTCAGAAGGGCAGAGTCCAGCCTCTCCTCCCACAAGAGTGCAGACCACAAACCTTCTTAATGTAAAATAAGTGGCCTGAAGCCCAAGTGCTTAAACCAGAACTAATACACGTTTAGAATAACAGACACTGAGCCCTCAATCAGCAGTTCACAACTTAGAAGGATGTAAGCTAACTGTCCTGCCACCACAGTGCAGGCCACAAACCTTCCTAATGTAAAACAACGGGTCTGAAGCCCAAGTGCTTAATCCAAAAGACTTAGAATGATAGCTACACTTTAATCAAGTTACTACCAAGCAGTAATAGATACAATTGAATACTTTAAAGAATGCCTGGATTAGTGCTCAAGTTATACAAGCAAAGCTAGATTCAGCAGGCCTGGATCTAGTCTATGCTACAGCAAACAAGGTGTACCAATTTCAGTAAGAAGCAGTTCAAATATGCAGGCACTATAAGCCTTTAACCAGAAATTCCCAGCTCAGAAGGGCAGAGTCCAGCCTCTCCTCCCACAAGAGTGCAGACCACGAACCCTTTTAATGTAAAATAACTGGCCTGAAGCCCAAGTGCTTAAACCAGAATTAATACACTTTTAGAATAACAGACACTGAGCCCTCAATCAGCAGTTCCCAACTTAGAAGGATGTAAGCTACCTGTCCTGCCACCACAGTGCAGGCAACAAACCTTCCTAATGTAAAACAACTGGTCTGAAGCCCAAGTGCGTAAACTAAAAGGCTTAGAATGAGTTACACCAAGCAGTAATAAATACAATCGAGTACTTTTAAGATGACGCAAAAGCAAAATAAAGTAGGAAGAAACACAAATACAGTAAAAGCAGATCTTTTTTTTTTTTTTTTTTTTTTTAGAGTGAGCAAATGAGATGGGCCCAGGAGTTACAGGAGAGAAACAAATGCAAATGCAGGCCTTCAAATCAGAAAGTTGAGAGAGATGGAAGACCGCCCAAACGGCCAATAACTACAAATTCTGGGTCAGAACCACTCCTTATGTGGTGGACAGGTTACCTAGTGCTTACCACTCCCACTGATAAGCTAGAAGGCTTCCCTCCAACACAGAAAGGCTTGGGGGCTCAGAAGCATACAAATAATCCTGGATACAGCAAATCTGTATCTGGAACACTAATTACAGGAAAGGTAGGAAACAGGCTTACAATTTTTTTTTTTTTTTTCAGAAAAGTAGCAAAAACAGTAGTAAAAACAATTCACATACAGTGCAAGCTGGCACACTTGAGTATGTAGCAATATTAGTCCACACACAGTTTGAAAAAATGTAATTAAATTAAAAAGGACTAAAAGCAAGTGCAGAAAGGGTTTATTAGGTAGAATGCGGTAAAGAGATGGGACTGGGGGAGTGTCCTAGATCAAATCTACAGTGGGGCGGGCACTGCAGAAATCACCAAATTTAAACTACAACCAAGAACAGGGGGGAGTTTTAACAGAGATGTGAGGAATCAGAGTGCAAATTATAAAACAAAAAAACATATACTGATCTCTGTATATTTGTAGAACACTAAGACAACAGATATCTAAGCAACAATTTAGCTCTATAATACAGAATAATACAGAAAAATATACTCAGCTCTATATATTTGCAGATAGTCTTGTAAGGCTGTCTCTCAACACACAGGTCCACTTTAAATGCAGACTGCTGCTATTAACAGTTCAAATTAAGGGAACTTTGAGTTAACAACACACAAGCAATAGAAACCAAAATGGGGGGGGGGTTTCAACAGAGATGTGAGGAATCAGAGTGCAAATTATAAAACCAAAAATATATATACTGATCTCTGTATATTTGCAGAACACTAAGACAACAGATATCTAAGCAACAATTTAGCTCTATAATACAGAATAATACAGAAAAATATACTCAGCTCTATATATTTGCAGATAGTCTTGTAAGGCTGTCTCTCAACACACAGGTCCACTTTAAATGCAGACTGCTGCTATCAAATATATTTTATTTTATGATCAATTTTATAAGTGGTAATTGGTTCTAATAAATTAGGGACTGCGGTTTTGGACCTGACATGTATTGTAAACATTATTTGTTTGTTTGTTAATAATTTAGATCCATTATGCAAACCATACACGGTCATACTATGTATTCTGATTCTCTATATGTGACAGTATGTGTGATTCAAGTTGGTCGTCCAATAGTATTTGGTTTTTCATTGTGCCACATTATTTAAATGGGAAAAGATGATTAGTTGTTGTATCTGAAGACGTTTTTGGACGAAAACGCAAACTTGTATAAGCAGCGTTCATCATCATTTTATTTCTTTCAATAAATTCATTCGATAAAACCCAGGCTCTTATTTGGCTGCTCAGGTGGATTGTGGTTGTTTTTGGTTTTACTTCACGGCCATCCTTTGTGGTTAATGATAAGACTTAGCACTATCTACCCCTCTCTCAGTAAGAACTGGTGTTCCCTAAGGTTCCATTCTTGGACCTCTACTCTTTAATATCTTCACCAACTCATTTCACTCCTCTTGTCCTCAGTCTAACATTGTCCAGTATGCAGATGACTCTGCAGTCATAACTACTGCTAATTCCCCCTTAAAACGTTTAACAATTACCCAGACATCTTTCAACTCAGTAGAGACATGGCTCAGTAATAATCAGCTCATCCTCAACCCTAAGAAAACAAAATGACTACTCTTTCTACCTAAATCTGCAAGCCACATTAAACTTTCCTTCTCCATAAAGTCCCTAAACAATACTTCTATAGAAGTCGAAACTAGCACAAAACTCCTTGGCATTACCATTGATGACCAACTAAAATTCGATCTTCACATTAACAATCGCCTCAAAAAAAAAAAAAAAAAACACCAAAAGCTAGGACTACTGTACAGGAACAATAAATTCCTAACTACTGAAGCAAGGATTTCTCTTACCCATGCCTACCTTCTACCATGCTTAACCTATTGTTCCCAAATACTCACAAATCTGAACTCCTCCCTACTTACCAAGTTAGCATTAACCTACCACAAAACAGCTAGATTTGCAGCTCAACAAACATATAAATCTCACCACTGTCTCTCCCTAAAATACCTGAACTGGCACAAACTACCTCACCTGTTCCTACAATCTGAACTCTAAATCATACACCCCATCCTATATCATCCTGATTTCTGCCCAAGTCTCTTCTCTCATCTCTCACTACTCCCCTAACAGACTTCTCCGAAGCTCAACTCAAGACCTACTAAAACTTCACAAACCCAAATCCAGCACAGGGTACAACTTACATAGCTACCATCCCTCGACTGCATGGAACAAACTCCCACTAGAAATAAGGTCCCTGACTCACCCCAAACAATTTAAGCTACAACCAAAGACCACTTTAAAAAACACTGTTCCTGCCATTGTACTCACCCTCCCTGATTATTACCTACCTTTTATAGTACAGTTATACTAATTTACTAAAACTTACCATTAATTACTTCATCCTATGCTTCCTATGTAACCCCCAAGCTTCTTCTATATTTATTTATTTATTTATTTATTCCAGTTTGATGACCGGGGAGGTCCACTGGGCTTGGGGAGCCCATTTTCAGTGGAGGCCTAGGGAGAAAAGCTCCACAATACAAAAGTTACATTACATGATGAATTACAAAGAAAATTTTACATTACAATCAACAGGTAGCATTCAATGCAGAGTACAAAAATTATAGATTTGTTCATGAGAAAGACAGGCATAACAGTATCATGGCTAGATGTTACTGTTTAGTTACATATACATTCTATATATGTGAGAGAAGTTAGGAAGGTGAGAGGGTTAGCCAGGAGAAAAGGAAGAGAAGAGCTTGGGAGGTATGGGATGGAGATTACAGTTACATTTCCTGTGTAGATAGAGGTAGGAATGAAGTTGAGTTTTGAAGGTGTTAAGGTTGTCACAGGTCCTCAGTGTGGAGGGCAGAGCATTCCATTTTTTTAGCTAGGGAAAAGGATAGTAGAAGCTGACCAGCTGGGCGCTTGAGTTTTTGGATGGTTATTAGGTTTTGGTGAGTAGATCTAAGGGATCTGAGAGGGGTATATGGTTGTAGAATATTAGATAGTACAGGGCAGCTAGTAGGTTGGAATAATAATTTGTGGGCTGTGGTGATTTGGAGGAAGTCAAGTTGATTGGGGAGTTCAAGCCAGTTTAAAGAGTGAAGGGAGATGCAGTGATGAGAGGAGGATTTGGCCTTGGTAGCGAATCTGGAGATTTTATTGTAGCATACTTCCAGTTTGGAGGTAAGAGTAGAAGATAAATTAGTAAGCAGAGGAGTGCCATACAAAAGAGGGGAGGAGGTAGGTAGTGGCCAGAGTTTGTCTGGCAGAGGGAGAGAAGAAGTGGTTGTTTCTGTACAGTAGGCCTAGTTTTATATGGGTTTCCTTGATGTTTAGCTGGATGTGAGTGTTAAATTTTAGGTGTTTATCAATAGTGACACCAAGAAGTTTGGTGGAGGGTACGATCTCAATAATTGAGTTGTTAAGGCTGGTAATTTGAAATGAGGTTTTATCAATATGAGTGGATTTTGAGGGAGAGAATAGAAGAATCTTAGTTTTGTTGGCATTTAGTGAGAGGTGATTTTGGAGAATCCAGTTTTTGGTGGTAGAGGCGGTTTGTGTTAGAGACTGGAGATTTGTTAGGTTAGAGGTGCAGCAGATCAAAGTGGAATAGTCTGCGTATTGAACAATTTTGGTATTAAGTATGGCTTTGTGGAAATCATTAATAAAGATGTTAAATAGCAATGGGCCAAGTATGGAACCTTGGGGTACCCCAGTGGTGGTGGGAAGGAAAGGGGAGGAGGCCTGGCCCCATTTCATGGCTTGGGACCTGTCAAAAAGATAGCAGGAGAACCAGGAAAGAGTTTTTTGGGAGAGGTTGAGATTTGATAGATGGTTTAGTAGATGGGTATGGGAGATGGCATCAAAAGCTTTAGATAAGTCCAGTAGAACTGAGGAAACTATGTTACCAGAGTCACGAGCTAAACTGATGGAGTGTAAGAAGGAGAGAAGGGCTGTGTTGGTACTGTGTCCTGGTGGAAGCCATGTTGGGTAGGAGAGAGTAACTGGTGTTTGGTAAGGAATGGTATGAGTTGCAGGTGTATGCATTTTTCAAGACGTTTGGAGATTGGGGAGGGATAGCTATAGGGCGGAAATTGGAGATGTTACAGTTTTTTCCACCCTTGTGAAGTGGAAGGATAAATGCAGAATGTCATAGTTTGGGTACATAGGATTCAAATAGTGATCTATTTATCAGGATGCTGATAGGGAGAGCAATACCGTCTGAGGCTATTTTTAAGAAGGAGGAAGGAATGCTGTCGGGGGCATTGGTGTAAGGCTTAAGTTTGGAGTGAAGTTTTTTTATAAGGTATGTGGAGACAGGTTTGAGTTCGAAAGCAGGGGGTGGGGGAGAGGAGGGAGGGGAAGTTAGAGTAGAGAGGGGTGGAAGGTTATTGTTGGGGAAGGTCTTAGTTAGCTCAGCAATAGAAGAGGTGAAGAAGGTATTGAATAGTTCGGCAATTTCAAGGTCAGATTTGCTAGTGTCAGGACAGGGGTTGTTTTTGTACCTGGCCTAAGGAGGGAATTAACAGAGTTCCAGAATTGTTTGGGTTTTTTTGCATTATTTATTTGGAGTTTGATGTAGTAGGATTTTTCATCTTTAATGACTTGTTTTTGGTTAGGTTTCACAGCTGTTTGTATTTAAGTAAAAATTATGGCTGTTTATATTGGAGGTAATCTTTCCAGGTTTTGTCTCTTTGTAGCATAATCTCTTTGGTGTCTTTGGTTAGCCACAGGGTGGTCTTTGCTTTAACTCCTTTTGTTCTTATTGGAGCTAGGAAGTTAAGGACAGTTAAGAATGTTGAGGTGAAATAGTCAATGGCTGTGTCTAGAGGTAGAGTTTTTAGTGGGTTACAGTTAGTAAGCTTAAGGGAGTCAGAGAAAGTAGTAGGGTTGAAGTTAGTGAGGTTACGAGTATGGATGAGCTGGTGGGAGTGTGTGAAAGTGGGTGTAGCTCAATGGGTGAAGGCAGGGAGGTGGTCTCCTAATGGGTCAGGAATGACACCAGATTTTATGACATTGTTAGGGTGAGATACTAGAATCCAGTCTAGAATGGAGCCTGGGGGTTTGGTTTTGTTGGGCCTAGTAATGGAGTTGGTAAGTTGAGTGAAGTTGAAGTGACTGATCGACATGGTGGGATTAGGGTTAATGATTTTTTGTCAGTCAATATTTACATCCCCTATGATGTACGTTTCAAGTTTAATATTAGAAGAGGTCCAGGAGAGGATGTCTTTCAGGGTATTGGCATTGTTACCAGGAGGAATATAGAGGGAAATGATGCAGATACTTTTATGGTTGTTTATTTTTAGTAGGCCAGTTACAAGTTCAGTGTTATTAAAAGAAGGGATGAGATTAGGGTAAGGAGTAATAGATAAGTGGTTGGAGTAGATTACAGCCACACCACCACCTCTTTTACTTAGGAGGTCAGATCGGAAAGATTGGAATCTGGGGGGAAGGAATTCGGAGTCAGTTATATGTGGTTTTAGCCAGATTTCAGAGATGGCTACAATGTCAGGAAAGTTGTGGTTGAGCCACGCTTGAAAGAGGGTTAACTTATTTCTTAAGCTTTGGGCGTTGATGGTGAGGAATTTGAGGTATTTATTGGTGGATTTGTTGTTGGTGCTGGGGTGGTTTGTTGGAGAGAAGTTTGGTCCTGGGTTGGGATGGATGTCGCCGGCTAAGCAAAGGTAAGAGAGAAGGGAATATGTTTGTTTGGTTTATGCTTAGATAGGAGTGGTTGGTAGAGAGTTGGTTTAGGTTTGTAGAATTTAGTAGTGATTGGGAAGAGTTTTACTTTTAAGAGAAGGATGGGGTAGGAGGGTACTAGGGAGGCAGAGATATTGTGGAAGTGAGTTGAGAGGTGGGGGTGTGGAGGAAGAGGTGATGGGTGTAAATGGAGGTTGGTATAAGAGGTGACGTGGTATAGGGAAGTAGAATGAGGATGAGGACAGATGTAGGGGTAAGGGTTTTTGGACGACAAGTGACCATGGTAGTTGTAGTCTGTTAGAGATGATAGAGGGGTGGTAAGGAGATTTAGGTAGGAGGGGGTATGGTAGAGAGAGTCATATAGGGCAGGAGGGTGCGGTAGAGTAGTGGTGTGTGAGGATTGGTTTTGGATTCTATACTCTGCTCCTTGCAATTCTTATTTAACCTTTTAAGTTTCGCTACTCCGCATACAAAACCTTATATTTACTCAACTCTTTTTAAACCAAAGCATACAGCTTATTCTACTTTTTTAACATTCTCCTTTTTATTTATAGTACTGTTTTATCTGTCAACAATATACATGTATGTAGTTTACGTATTTTAACTACCAAGATTCTCTATTGCTATTTTTATTGAAATGTATCTGTATTGCTATTTTTATTGCATTGTATATCTTTGCAGCTTTTCTCCCTGGGCCTCCGCTGAAAAAGGGCAATAGCTCAGCCGGACACTCCCAGTCAACATATGTAAAATAAAATCAAATAAAATCAAATATATATATATATATATTTATTTATATATAAAATCATTACTTAGTGACTTCAGTCCTGTGATTTACCACAGAATCACAAATTTTATGAGAATCAGACAAAAACTACGATGCTAAATCTGGACAGTTGAGAGGTATGTTACACACACACACACACACACACACACACACACACACACACACACACACACACACACACACACACACACACTTTGAGATAAGAGTTTATAAACCACACAGACACTCCTGGGGAAGGCTGGCACAGGTTCTCCAGCTGTGCCCCTTTTACCCAGACTATACAGTAGAAAACACTGCCACCACCCAACTAATATTTATCAGTTACTCTAAGGCCCTTATGAAATGGTGTCCAATTATACTGTGCAAAATTATTACCCAAATGGTAAGTGCAACCAAACACTATATACATGCAATGTACTCTTTGAGCTTAAATTATCTCTACACAAAACAGCCACAGTTGAAAGGTTTCAAATATTTAATAATAAATAAAAAAAAATCACAAAACAATACTTTTTACTACACAGTGCCAGTCAAAAGTTCAGAGATCACAGAGAAATACTTTAAATAATACAGTAGAAAAGTTCTGACATCACAGAAAAACAAACAAGTCTAATCTTCCTATTTCCTAGCTATATCTAAGAGACAACACAGTTCTAAAATCCTACTTACATATAGACACAGGCAGAGTGGTGAGTTAGATGTTCTCAAAATAAATGCTCAAATGTTCTCCTTCTTTCTGTCCTTAAATTGATAACACAGTACCACTGATTCATTTCAGATGACATCATTTCTTTCTGGTTCCCAGGCTAACAGACTCTCAGAGGTTAATAGCCCTTTTGATCTTGCAGCTGGTCAGGAACCACATCAATAAAAGAAATTATACTTGCAAATTCCAGCCATTACATCTGGCCTCAAAACAATAGGCAGAATGCCTTTATCTAGACATCTCGACTCCGAGTTTTGACATCAAAGAATTGACTTGTCAGCTTTGTTACTGCAGATTGTACTGTTGTTGCATTTTTCCAGTTCCACATTTAACACCATTTTTCCCATTTATGAGAACAAGCCTGTGGCTTATATTAATATTTATAAATGACAGAATTATCTACAAAATTCTATCTGGCTAGGCTGGCAGCCTTCCCCTATCTTCACACCTCTGTTAGCCTTTTGTTCCTGTCCTGCATTTTGTTCCTCCTGATGAGGCAAGATAACCCTGTTATGTTCTGCATTACCACATTGACCTTTACCTGTACTTCTCTGTACAACACTTGCCCACCCACTGCTGGATGAACAATCCTTGGGATCCCTCCTGTACTTGACCCCCGCCTCCTTGTGTGATTGGGTTGCTCAGTATTTCAGTGACAGGATTCCTGAAAGTAGATCCCCCACATCCTCTCATTCTTTGCTCTCCTGTTTCAGCACCCTATTGCCTCTGCTTTTTTGTCGATTTATGTCACTCCCTCACCTATTATCCCATTTTATGTGTGTCCTTAGCTTTCCTGTTTTTTACATACAGTTAAAGCCAAAGCTGGGGTTTACAATAATTGCATGTAAACTGTTTTACAAACCCCAGCCCCTCCTTTACACATCATTAATTTTTTTTTTTGTTTTTTTAATTAAGACCTTCCTTCTCTTAGTATCCTTTAGTCGCAGTTCATTGTACTTTATACAGTTAGTGTCTTTTCCCATGTACATCCCCTCTCCCCTTCCCTCTCCCTTTCTCAATTGGCCTTTTGCATGGTACATAATGGAATGTTGAAAGTCCTTCATCCCTTTTGCAATCCTTTGATGTTAGTGTCCTGCCTTTGTCAGTCTTTGTTCTGCTGTATTCCTCTGCACTTGGTTGTTGTCAGTGTCTTATGTGCTAGCCTCATGTCTCCTGTTTTTTACATACTTACTAACTGGCTGCATATTAATTTATTGTTCTACAGAACCTTTGTGGCTGCATCATTCATTGTTCAACCGAGGTGTGTGTGTGTGTGTGTGTGTGTGTGTGTGTGTGTGTGTGTGTGTGTGTGTGTGTGTGTGTGTATGTCTGTGTAAAATGCCTCACTTAGGTATAACTGGTGGTTAGGGTTACTCAGGCTCAAACCCTGTAACTCAGGTACAAGAGATAAGAGCCTGAATTCTCTACCCATACTACTACTTCTTATTGAAGGAGTTATAGATCTCAACTGTACAAATTTTTACAGAATGTCCCGAATGTTTGGCTCATACTTTCGGTCTGTTCCTCTTAATATTTGGATGGTGCAGTGGTAGTGTTGTCGCCTCACAGCAAGAGATTCTCTAGTTCAATTCTTGAAGTGCCTTCTGCGTGGAGTCTGCATGTCCTCTCTGTGTTTGTGTGTGTTTCCTCTGGGTGCTCCAGTTTCCTCACACGATACAGACACATGCGTCTGGAGTGTTTTTCCCTGTGTTGCTGCTGAAAATTGGCTTTGTTCCAAGTCAGACTTTCCCAGTAAACAGATGTTAAATAAAAGTAAAATAACATTTATGGTTTTCTGGCAAGTCAGTGAGAACTGAATTCACTAAATTATGATAGCCATTTAAGTTTCATTCTTCCTATCTTTCAGGAAACACATGGTAACACAACATTTTATTCTAGCAGCTTCAAAGATTACACAAGCAATGTTTAAAATGTGTTCCTGGTTTTGGGCCTTTGCCTCCCCAATAAAGTCTTGATTTTTCCTGATTTCTTGTGCTGTATAGTTCTTCAGGGAAAGAGAAGTTTAGTGCTGCTTATGCCAAGTCTACTTGCATTGTTAGTAGCACGACAGGTAGTATACTTGCTTTTGCTGCAGATGGCTGTGGGTTCTACTCGCACAGTATGTAGATGGATTGCTGATATTGTACTGTTGTACTTTTAAAGGGGGTGGATGCTGCAGTCCTGAGAATGTACTCCTTTGGTGGAGATACCTAGTAACTATGATCCTGTTATTAGTTTGACATCCATTCCCTATTGATATATTACTAGCTTATCATTTTTTAATGTAACATAGGCAATTTATTCTTCAAGGGCAAGAGGCCCTTTACTTGTAGATTAAACAATGAAATACAAAGTTGTTTTCTAGCAGCAACCTCTTCATTAGTTACAGATCTCTTTAATGTAGAATTATTTAGATGACTTTTACTTCTGCAAAGGTTGTGCATATTTATATACTGGTGGACTGTAGACATTTGAGTAGACTTATGATGGGAATTTATTTATTTAATTTATTTCAGTTTGATGATCGGGGAAGTCCACTGGGCCAAGAAGAGCCCATTTGCAGTGCAGGTCTGGGGGGAAAGCCCCATTAACAGTGTAAATGAATAACAAAACATGCATAACATAACAGAATATATATGCCGAGAGAAACAATTTAACAAGTTTTAAGAGATAACATAATATACACCGTAGCTGTAGTGTCAGAAGACATAACTTCTATTAATCTTTGTAGATTAACTTAAAGAGAAAAGTTAAACAAAATTTCACAAGTCTGAATTCTGAAAAGAATAACATTATATACGGAGCAGCTGTAGTAACAGTGGACATATATTCTATTAATCTTTGCAGAGTAATTTTAAAACATCATCAGTTATGAAAAATGTAAAACACAGATATGATGAAAATAAGAGAAGAAAATGCAGTCCAGCAGAATAGGCAGAATGGATGTGGTGTCAAAGAAGTGAGACTGATATGGCTGGGAAAATAAAGATGAGTGAGGAGGGGCTCATGTATGGGAATAGCAGGGGCAAATCCATTTAGATGAATGGTAGGAGTGTAGGAAAGATTTGAAGATGGTGTGGTTAGAGGTGTTTCGTAGGGATGAGGGGAGTGAGTTCCATAACTTGGCTAGGGAGTATGATAGGAGAAGATAGCCAGGGGGCTGGGTAGGTTTGAGGATTTGTAGGAGGTTTTTATTTTCAGATCAGAGTGAGCAGTTAGGAATATAGGGTTTTAAGGTGTTGGAGTGAGCAGGACAAATGGATGGTTTATAAATGAGTTTATGGACTGTGGAGAGTTTAAGCATGTTTAAGTAGTTAGGTAGTTCTAGCCATTGAAGAGATTGGAAGGAGAGACAATGATGGGAAGAATTTTTGGAGTTGGTGACAAATTTGCTGATTTTGTTGTAGCAGGATTCTAATTTGGATTGTAGGCCAAGTTGGAGGTTGGTGAGCAATGGGACATGTATATGAGAGAGGGGAGAAGATAGATGGAAGCTAAGGTCTTTCTAGTAGAGGGAGTGAGGTAGCGAATGTGCCTGTACAGGAGACCAAGTTTTTGGTGGTTCTTTTTGATGGCTGTTTGAATATGGATGTTGAATTTTAGATGCTCATCAATGGTAACACCAAGCAACTTAGTGTGAGATACTGCTTCGATTGGGGTATTGTTCTGGCTTAATACAGTAAAGGATGTTTTTGCATTTTGTTTCATTGCTTACTGGAAAAAAGATCAAAACAATAAATTTAAAACACACTCGAACAAGTGTGCTGTATTATGCAAGGAATGTAGTTTAATACAATCAGGAAGGTGTATTAAAGAATACATGTATATTTCATGTGCAAGGGGCTATGATTTGAAAACAGCCCAAAGGTAATTGTTATCTGGCACTGGCCATATGCATTTTCTTTGAATGTGCGTTTCAATGTTGTTTCAATGAATGTGAGTTTCAAGGGCAGAGAAGTTTTAATGCCAAGTCTATTTTCATTGTGAGACTGCATTGCTTTGCTTAGCAGATGTCTACTAGTGTATTTGCTATAAAATGTAAAATAAAAGTTTTAAATTAAATCTAAATAATCGTTGTAGAAGTAAAGCAGTGGCGGCTGAGGTGGTGCAGCAGTTAGTGTTGCCGCCACACAGCAAGAGGTTCTCTGGTTTGATCCTTGGCTAGGGGGCCTTCTGTGTGGAGTCTGCATGTCCTCCCTGTGGTTGCGTGGGTTTCCTCTGGGTGCTCCGGTTTCCTCCCACATCCCAAAGACATGCTGTAAGTGAATTGGACACTCTAAATTGGCCCTAGGCATGAGTGGGTGCATGAGTGTGCCTTCTGTGGAAGGTTGGGCGCCGGGCTGGCAACTCAACACCGTAAAACTCCACTGCCAATCATGAGCAGACAGGTGATCTGCTGTGGCATCCCCTAACCAGGAAAAGCCAAAAGAAGAAGAAGATTGTAGAAGTAAAGCAGTATGCACATTACAGTGCTTATTGTAAATGAGGAGAAATAGTGGGACATTGGAATGACTGTAGGGGGGGAGGACTGTGTATGGGGGGTCTCATTGGACCATGATTTTGTGAGGGGGAAGGTGGCAAACTCAGACAGCCCTGGACAGCAAAAACTCAAGCTACACCACTGATCAGTAGGCCATGGAGAATGACTTTTGGAGGTCCAAGAAAACTATAATATTCTTTTGCTAAGATTAGAATATTGCCTACCATTAAATGCCCTACTTTTACCACAAACCCACATACTGCAAGTTACCAAAAACAAAATCCTAAGGTTAATCATCTTCTCCCTTCCCAATGAACATCATTGCTACACATTAAAAAAATGGTTACCATTTACTACAGGGTCTGGAGCCATATTTTGGTTGCCTGTTCTTCAGTTTGCATTTGAAAGTTGGTATCCCACAATTCCATTGGAGTGGGTGGGGTTACATAATTATGCGTGCACTTTTTTTGTTAATCAGCATACAGATTTCTACCTATTTTACATGGACCTTTGTCCATATTTTTGATGATTCCAGGTTGAGAGGTATGTAAGTTGGAAATATTGCAATAAGAAATGACTAACAAACCAACAAGTTCATAGTTACTGGGCATCTGAAAGGAGGACATACTCAGTAGTCTAGATCCCCTATCCCCCCTTATAATGCACCAAATAATCAGCAATTGAAAGGGCACTGCAGTATCACCACTCCATCTACATGGTGGAGGAATAGAATCCACAGGCAAAGGCAATTATGCTACTAACGCTGCTTTCAGATTCTACACAGTGTGCCATTTGATAAACAAAAAACAGCTAGTTGCACATTGAAAACATTTCCACCTGTTAGAGTGTGTTTTTAATTTGTACTTTTGAACATTTTTCCAGTAAGCAATGAAACAAAATGTATGACCCAATAATGACAAAACTGTCCATTTCAGAACATTTATCCATAAAAAGGCCACTCAAACTTCTGTCATTATAATCCACCAGTATCATTCAATAACCACAATCTCTGAAGAAGTAAAATTCATCCAGATAATTCTACATTAAAGAGATTTGTAACTAATGAAGAGGCTGCTACTGGCAAACAATGATACATTTCAGTGTTTCATCTGAAATTTCATTGCCTGCTGCCCTTGAAGAATTAATTGCCTACGTTACATTAAAGAAAAAATTGCTACTCGGGTAATATTACAATAGGGAATGACTGAGAAACCAACAACAATTTCATCATTACTAGGCATCTTATACAAAGGAGGGCACACTAAGGAATGCAGAACCTATATCCCCCCTTAAAATGCACCAAATAATTGACAACTAGGGTATTACATACCATGCCTCCATACCTATCAACCTCCTAGTGAAGCATTGTGGCTTGTCGAGCATGTCATCCCAGGCTGACAGGCATTAGATCCCCTTTGAATGACACCAATACTTAAGCCAGTTGTTGAAATTGATCATCTTGTCTTCATATTGTGGCATCATTCTTGGTGAGGGTAAGATGCTACTTAAGGTCAGGGTCATACCGGCCTGGGCTACATGCTCAGAGAGCTCCTCTATGTCTCTTTTCATGTAGTCCAGGGAGGTACATCTCAGGTCATTCACACCAGCATGGACAATGACTGAGTCATATTTGTACTTGCCTTGGAGTGACCTGAGTGCTTGTGTTATGTGTCGGATCCTAGCACCCGACAGGCAGCTCATCATGACCTTCTCCTTGTTCAGCCTGGTGATCGAGACGTCAGTGTGCCTGATGATAGAGTCACCTATTACAAGTGTATCAGGTGTGTTGTTTAGCCTTAAGGGCTGTGACTGTTCGGCACACTGGCTTTGTGAGCTATGTGTTGCAAGTGTCTTGTTTTGGGGTAGCGGTTGCTTGGGTGTCTGCTTTGGAGGTCTCTGCTGCTTAGGCAGATTTTTATTTAGAGCCTCCGAGTATGTTTTTGTGTGTTTATGTGTTTGGTTTCCTGTCATGGTAGGTCTATGTGAGACTGGAATTGTAGTGAGTGTGGTTTCCTTCTCCTCCTGACTGGTTTCGCCAGTACTGAGTTGAGAGAGCTTAGCCTCCAGTATGGCTATATGGTTGCATCTGTCACATGTGTTGGAATTTGTTGGGAGGAGGAGAGGGTTGTCTGTGTACATGAGGCAGTTGCAACATTGCCTCAAGATTCCCAGATTCACCAGCTGGACCGGAGAGGAGATTGACAACTGACCTTTGGACATGCTAGAATAGTATTGGGAATTCCTTTATAATTGAAAAAAAAGGGCCAATAAGGAACAAGGTACTCAAGGGGAGTTTGTGAGGGTGTAGTGCTTTTAATATTTTAGTGCTGACTTATATAATTGCTTTAGTGAGCAAGTGCCAGGTAACTTAAATGCAATGTGTTACAGGTAACTTAAATGCAAAAATGACAAACAGTAACTTTCTTTCAAGTGAAACAAGGAAATAAGTGCAGTAAGCAATGCAGATATCACTAGGGATCCACAGAAGCACTGAAAAGCCATGTTTTAGATGGAATTAGCATTTCAGGGAAATAACAAGCAAACAAACAACAAGCATACAAATAAAGCTAGATTCAGCAGGCCTGGATCTAGTCTATGCTACAGCAAACAAGGTGTACCAATTTCAGTAAGAAACAGTTCAAATATGCAGGCACTATAAGCCTTTAACCAGACATTCCCAGCTCAGAAGGGCAGAGTTCAGCCTCTCCTCCCACAAGAGTGCAGACCACAAACCTTCTTAATGTAAAATAAGTGGCCTGAAGCCCAAGTGCTTAAACCAGAACTAATACACTTTTAGAATAACAGACACTGAGCCCTCAATCAGCAGTTCACAACTTAGAAGGATGTAAGCTAACTGTCCTGCCACCACAGTGCAGGCAACAAACCTTCCTAATGTAAAACAACTGGTCTGAAGCCCAAGTGCGTAAACTAAAAGGCTTAGAATGAGTTACACCAAGCAGTAATAAATACAATCGAGTACTTTTAAGATGACTCAAAAGCAAAATAAAGTAGGAAGAAACACAAATACAGTAAAAGCAGATCATTTTTTTTTTTTTTTGAGTGAGCAAATGAGATGGGCCCAGGAGTTACAGGAGAGAAACAAGTGCAAATGCAGGCCTTCAAATCAGAAAGTTGAGAGAGATGGAAGACCGCCCAAATGGCCAATAACTACAAATTCTGGGTCAGAACCACTCCTTATGTGGTAGACAGGTTACCTAGTGCTTACCACTCCCACTGATAAGCTAGAAGGCTTCCCTCCAACACAGAAAGGCTTGGGGGCTGAGAAGCTTACAAATAATCCTGGATACAGCAAATCTGTATCTGGAACACTAATTACAGGAAAGGTAGGAAACAGGCTTACAATTTTTTTTTTTTTTTTTTTTCAGAAAAGTAGCAAAAACAGTAGTAAAAACAATTCACATACAGTGCAAGCTGGCACGCTTGAGTATGTAGCAATATTAGTCCACACACAGTTTGAAAAAATGTAATTAAATTAAAAAAGACTAAAAGCAAGTGCAGAAAGGGTTTATTAGGTAGAATGTGGTAAAGAGATGGGACTGGGGGAGTGTCCTAGATCAAATCTACAGTGGGGCGGGCACTGCAAAAATCACCAAATTTAAACTACAACCAAGAACAGGGGGGAGTTTTAACAGAGATGTGAGGAATCAGAGTGCAAATTATAAAACCAAAAAAATATATACTGATCTCTGTATATTTGTAGAACACTAAGACAACAGATATCTAAGCAACAATTTAGCTCTATAATACAGAATAATACAGAAAAATATACTCAGCTCTATATATTTGCAGATAGTCTTGTAAGGCTGTCTCTCAACACACAGGTCCACTTTAAATGCAGACTGCTGCTATCAAATATATTTTCTTTTATGATCAATTTTATAAGTGGTAATTGGTTCTAATAAATTAGGGACTGCGGTTTTGGACCTGACATGTATTGTAAACATTATTTGTTTGTTTGTTAATAATTTAGATCCATTATGCAAACCATACACGGTCATACTATGTATTCTGATTCTCTATATGTGACAGTATGTGTGATTCAAGTTGGTCGTCCAATAGTATTTGGTTTTTCATTGTGCCACATTATTTAAATGGGAAAAGACGATTAGTTGTTGTATCTGAAGACGTTTTTGGACGAAAACGCAAACTTGTATAAGCAGCGTTCATCATCATTTTATTTGTTTCAATAAATTCATTCGTTAAAACCCAGGCTCTTATTTGGCTGCTCAGGTGGATTGTGGTTGTTTTTGGTTTTACTTCACGGCCATCCTTTGTGGTTAACGATAAGACTTAGCACTATCTACCCCTCTCTCAGTAAGAACTGGTGTTCCCTAAGGTTCCATTCTTGGACCTCTACTCTTTAATATCTTCACCAACTCATTTCACTCCTCTTGTCCTCAGTCTAACATTGTCCAGTATGCAGATGACTCTGCAGTCATAACTACTGCTAATTCCCCCTTAAAACGTTTAACAATTACCCAGACATCTTTCAACTCAGTAGAGACATGGCTCAGTAATAATCAGCTCATCCTCAACCCTAAGAAAACAAAATGACTACTCTTTCTACCTAAATCTGCAAGCCACATTAAACTTTCCTTCTCCATAAAGTCCCTAAACAATACTTCTATAGAAGTCGAAACTAGCACAAAACTCCTTGGCATTACCATTGATGACCAACTAAAATTCGATCTTCACATTAACAATCGCCTCAAAAAAAAAAACACCAAAAGCTAGGACTACTGTACAGGAACAATAAATTCCTAACTACTGAAGCAAGGATTTCTCTTACCCATGCCTACCTTCTACCATGCTTAACCTATTGTTCCCAAATACTCACAAATCTGAACTACTCCCTACTTACCAAGTTAGCATTAACCTACCACAAAACAGCTAGATTTGCAGCTCAACAAACATATAAATCTCACCACTGTCTCTCCCTAAAATACCTGAACTGGCACAAACTACCTCACCTGTTCCTACAATCTGAACTCTAAATCATACACCCCATCCTATATCATCCTGATTTCTGCCCAAGTCTCTTCTCTCATCTCTCACTACTCCCCTAACAGACTTCTCGAAGCTCAACTCAAGACCTACTAAAACTTCACAAACCCAAATCCAGCACAGGGTACAACTTACATAGCTACCATCCCTCGACTGCATGGAACAAACTCCCACTAGAAATAAGGTCCCTGACTCACCCCAAACAATTTAAGCTACAACCAAAGACCACTTTAAAAAACACTGTTCCTGCCATTGTACTCACCCTCCCTGATTATTACCTACCTTTTATAGTACAGTTATACTAATTTACTAAAACTTACCATTAATTACTTCATCCTATGCTTCCTATGTAACCCCAAGCTTCTTCTATATTTATTTATTTATTTATTTATTCCAGTTTGATGACCGGGAGGTCCACTGGGCTTGGGAGCCCATTTTCAGTGGAGGCCTAGGGAGAAAAGCTCCACAATACAAAAGTTACATTACATGATGAATTACAAAGAAAATTTTACATTACAATCAACAGGTAGCATTCAATGCAGAGTACAAAAATTATAGATTTGTTCATGAGAAAGACAGGCATAACAGTATCATGGCTAGATGTTACTGTTTAGTTACATATACATTCTATATATGTGAGAGAAGTTAGGAAGGTGAGAGGGTTAGCCAGGAGAAAAGGAAGAGAAAAGCTTGGGAGGTATGGGATGGAGATTACAGTTACATTTCCTGTGTAGATAGAGGTAGGAATGAAGTTGAGTTTTGAAGGTGTTAAGGTTGTGTCACAGGTCCTCAGTGTGGAGGGCAGAGCATTCCATTTTTTAGCTAGGGAAAAGGATAGTAGAAGCTGACCAGCTGGGGGCTTGAGTTTTTGGATGGTTATTAGGTTTTGGTGAGTAGATCTAAGGGATCTGAGAGGGGTATATGGTTGTAGAATATTAGATAGTACAGGGCAGCTAGTAGGTTGGAATAATAATTTGTGGGCTGTGGTGATTTGGAGGAAGTCAAGTTGATTGGGGAGTTCAAGCCAGTTTAAAGAGTGAAGGGAGATGCAGTGATGAGAGGAGGATTTGGCCTTGGTAGCGAATCTGGAGATTTTATTGTAGCATACTTCCAGTTTGGAGGTAAGAGTAGAAGATAAATTAGTAAGCAGAGGAGTGCCATACAAAAGAGAGGGGAGGAGGTAGGTAGTGGCCAGAGTTTGTCTGGCAGAGGGAGAGAAGAAGTGGTTGTTTCTGTACAGTAGGCCTAGTTTTATATGGGTTTCCTTGATGTTTAGCTGGATGTGAGTGTTAAATTTTAGGTGTTCATCAATAGTGACACCAAGAAGTTTGGTGGAGGGTACGATCTCAATAATTGAGTTGTTAAGGCTGGTAATTTGAAATGAGGTTTTATCAATATGAGTGGATTTTGAGGGAGAGAATAGAAGAATCTTAGTTTTGTTGGCATTTAGTGAGAGGTGATTTTGGAGAATCCAGTTTTTGGTGGTAGAGGCGGTTTGTGTTAGAGACTGGAGATTTGTTAGGTTAGAGGTGCAGCAGATCAAAGTGGAATAGTCTGCGTATTGAACAATTTTGGTATTAAGTATGGCTTTGTGGAAATCATTAATAAAGATGTTAAATAGCAATGGGCCAAGTATGGAACCTTGGGGTACCCCAGTGGTGGTGGGAAGGAAAGGGGAGGAGGCCTGGCCCCATTTCATGGCTTGGGACCTGTCAAAAAGATAGCAGGAGAACCAGGAAAGAGTTTTTGGGAGAGGGTGAGATTTGATAGATGGTTTAGTAGATGGGTATGGGAGATGGCATCAAAAGCTTTAGATAAGTCCAGTAGAACTGAGGAAACTATGTTACCAGAGTCACGAGCTAAACTGATGGAGTGTAAGAAGGAGAGAAGGGCTGTGTTGGTACTGTGTCCTGGTGGAAGCCATGTTGGGTAGGAGAGAGTAACTGGTGTTTGGTAAGGAATGGTATGAGTTGCAGGTGTATGCATTTTCAAGACGTTTGGAGATTGGGGAGGGATAGCTATAGGGCGGAAATTGGAGATGTTACAGTTTTTTCCACCCTTGTGAAGTGGAAGGATAAATGCAGAATGTCATAGTTTGGGTACATAGGATTCAAATAGTGATCTATTTATCAGGATGCTGATAGGGAGAGCAATACCGTCTGAGGCTATTTTTAAGAAGGAGGAAGGAATGCTGTCGGGGGCATTGGTGTAAGGCTTAAGTTTGGAGTGAAGTTTTTTTATAAGGTATGTGGAGACAGGTTTGAGTTCGAAAGCAGGGGGTGGGGGAGAGGAGGGAGGGGAAGTTAGAGTAGAGAGGGGTGGAAGGTTATTGTTGGGGAAGGTCTTAGTTAGCTCAGCAATAGAAGAGGTGAAGAAGGTATTGAATAGTTCGGCAATTTCAAGGTCAGATTTGCTAGTGTCAGGACAGGGGTTGTTTTTGTACCTGGCCTAAGGAGGGAATTAACAGAGTTCCAGAATTGTTTGGGTTTTTTTGCATTATTTATTTGGAGTTTGATGTAGTAGGATTTTTCATCTTTAATGACTTGTTTTTTGGTTAGGTTTCACAGCTGTTTGTATTTAAGTAAAAATTATGGCTGTTTATATTGGAGGTAATCTTTCCAGGTTTTGTCTCTTTGTAGCATAATCTCTTTGGTGTCTTTGGTTAGCCACAGGGTGGTCTTTGCTTTAACTCCTTTTGTTCTTATTGGAGCTAGGAAGTTAAGGACAGTTAAGAATGTTGAGGTGAAATAGTCAATGGCTGTGTCTAGAGGTAGAGTTTTTAGTGGGTTACAGTTAGTAAGCTTAAGGGAGTCAGAGAAAGTAGTAGGGTTGAAGTTAGTGAGGTTACGAGTATGGATGAGCTGGTGGGAGTGTGTGAAAGTGGGTGTAGCTCAATGGGTGAAGGCAGGGAGGTGGTCTCCTAATGGGTCAGGAATGACACCAGATTTTATGACATTGTTAGGGTGAGATACCAGAATCCAGTCTAGAATGGAGCCTGGGGGTTTGGTTTTGTTGGGCCTAGTAATGGAGTTGGTAAGTTGAGTGAAGTTGAAGTGACTGATCGACATGGTGGGATTAGGGTTAATGATTTTTTGTCAGTCAATATTTACATCCCCTATGATGTACGTTTCAAGTTTATTATTAGAAGAGGTCCAGGAGAGGATGTCTTTCAGGGTATTGGCATTGTTACCAGGAGGAATATAGAGGGAAATGATGCAGATACTTTTATGGTTGTTTATTTTTAGTAGGCCAGTTACAAGTTCAGTGTTATTAAAAGAAGGGATGAGATTAGGGTAAGGAGTAATAGATAAGTGGTTGGAGTAGATTACAGCCACACCACCACCTCTTTTACTTAGGAGGTCAGATCGGAAAGATTGGAATCTGGGGGGAAGGAATTCGGAGTCAGTTATGTGTGGTTTTAGCCAGATTTCAGAGATGGCTACAATGTCAGGAAAGTTGTGGTTGAGCCACGCTTGAAAGAGGGTTAACTTATTTCTTAAGCTTTGGGCGTTGATGGTGAGGAATTTGAGGTATTTATTGGTGGATTTGTTGTTGGTGCTGGGGTGGTTTGTTGGAGAGAAGTTTGGTCCTGGGTTGGGATGGATGTCGCCGGCTAAGCAAAGGTAAGAGAGAAGGGGAATATGTTTGTTTGGTTTATGCTTAGATAGGAGTGGTTGGTAGAGAGTTGGTTTAGGTTTGTAGAATTTAGTAGTGATTGGGAAGAGTTTTACTTTTAAGAGAAGGATGGGGTAGGAGGGTACTAGGGAGGCAGAGATATTGTGGAAGTGAGTTGAGAGGTGGGGGTGTGGAGGAAGAGGTGATGGGTGTAAATGGAGGTTGGTATAAGAGGTGACGTGGTATAGGGGAAGTAGAATGAGGATGAGGACAGATGTAGGGGTAAGGGTTTTTGGAGGAAAAGTGAGCATGGTAGTTGTAGTCTGTTAGAAATGATAGAGGGGGTGGTAAGGAGATTTAGGTAGGAGGGGGTATGGTAGAGAGAGTCATATAGGGCAGGAGGGTGCGGTAGAGTAGTGGTGTGTGAGGATTGGTTTTGGATTCTATACTCTGCTCCCTGAAATTCTTATTTAACCTTTTAAGTTTCCGCTACTCCGCATACAAAACCTTATATTTACTCAACTCTTTTTAAACCAAAGCATACAGCTTATTCTACTTTTTTAACATTCTCCTTTTTATTTATAGTACTGTTTTATCTGTCAACAATATACATGTATGTAGTTTACGTATTTTAACTACCAAGATTCTCTATTGCTATTTTTATTGAAATGTATCTGTATTGCTATTTTTATTGCATTGTATATCTTTGCAGCTTTTCTCCCTGGGCCTCCGCTGAAAAAGGGCAATAGCTCAGCCGGACACTCCCAGTCAACATATGTAAAATAAAATCAAATAAAATCAAATATATATATATATATATTTATTTATATATAAAATCATTACTTAGTGACTTCAGTCCTGTGATTTACCACAGAATCACAAATTTTATGAGAATCAGACAAAAACTACGATGCTAAATCTGGACAGTTGAGAGGTATGTTACACACACACACACACACACACACACACACACACACACACACACACACACACACACACACACACACACACACACACATACATGCAGCTACTCTCTCATATAGCAACACAGACATACCTACTCTCTCACGAAGCAACACACACATACCTTCTCTTTCATACAGCAGCTACAGACTAGTTTAAATTCCACACATCTACTCTCTCATACAACACACAGACATGCACCTTCTCTTTCATACACACACCTACTCTGTCACACAGTAACACACACACTTTATATCTCATACAAAGAATGACTAATTTAAATTCTATATACATACATACATACACACACACACACACACACACACACACACACACACACACACACACACACACACACACACACACACACACACACACACTTTCTCTTGCATACAGAAACCCATTTAAACTACATATAGACACACACATACACTTACCTTCTTTTTAAACCGAACGGCCACATACGAACACATGGACTTAACCCCTCACTTAACTGAAGTGCTAATTTAAATTACACATGCAACTGCAAGACATCTTTACATCCACATTGGCATGCGTGCATGTGATGCATGCATGTTCCTCCTTAAAGGAGAAGACTCTACTACCATACAGTGAAGATTTTTTTTTTTTTATTGCTGAAGCCTCCTGGCCAACCTGCAGACAGAAAAATCAGAGGGCGCTTGCCCCTCACACTCATCCTATGGTTCTGGGGCCCTTCAAACGCATAATAAGAAATGTAAATAAAATAAATAAATAAACACAAATTGCACCCTTTACAAGGCAGTCCTGTATGGTGCCCTAGGCAGTTGCCTAGTTCGCCTGTGCCTAAGGCTGGCCGTGATCCTTGAATTTCTGAGCCCCTTATTTTCTTTGCCAGTGGTTCTAAATATAATGCAAATAATAAAGGGGAAAGAGGACACCCCTGCCTGGTTCCTCTGCTCATGCAGAAATTATCAGAGAAGACCTCACCCACTTTAATTTTCACCCCAGATCCCTTATATATCCTCCTAATCAACCTTATATTTTTTTCAGAAAATGCAAATGCTTCCATTGCCCTGCTCATATAGTCCCAGCTTACTCTATCAAATGCTTTCTCTACATCATAACCCACCAACAACAATGTTTTTTCCTACATTCTGCTTCCCTCTGGATCATGTGTTCTGTTAATGTTGTCAAATGTCTGCCTGTCCTCCACAAAACCGTATTGATCCATATCTATCAGTTTTGGCATTACTTTTGCCATTCTTTTAGCCATTATAGATATGAACACTTTATAATCATGGTTTAGTATTGAAATGGGCCTGTATGAAGCTGGATCTGATGGATTTTTACCCTCTTTAGTGTGTAAAATGAAACAAAACATGACAGAAAACATGGAAAAGGGGGATAGAAAGATATATGGTGGGAGCTGCAACCAGAGAAGAGGGAAAACACATTAACTAAAAACGTCCCAGCACAAGCTAACAGGTTAGATACAACCTTAGGGAAGGAGAACCTAACAGGGAATGTGAAAGAAACAGAGATACAGGAAAGATATGTTTCAGGCCATATGCCAGTTCTAATGCAGATAGCACTAAAAAGAGAAGAGGAGAGAAGGACTGGATAGCAGTGGGCAATTTATAAGTTGAGAGATCAAGAATAATAATGCAGAGACATAGAAGTAATAAAAGATAACAAAGCAGACAGAGATAGGACAGCATTGCTGGGATGACATTAAAGCTACAGTGAAGGGAAAAATTGTATCTATGGAACAAGAGCCTAAAGTCAAGGAGATCAAGGAACTACAAAGGCAACTTGTGGATTATGGGGAGAAAGGAAGGGCAGAGAATTAGTGCAGGTTGAGGTGGGTAGAACAAAAATGGAACTGGAGACTAGGGTAATGACAACAATCAAGGTAGACCAGTGGTACGGAAGAATTACTGGAGCACAGTGGGAGAACAGCAGGGGAAAATGCCTAGTAAGAAATACAAAAGAAGAAAGGAGGACCAGATATACTGAAAGGAAAGGAAGGGGAAATAACAGAGAAAGATGGAAGGATCTGGGAAATCCACCCAGAGTATTTCCAGCAACCATACAATGTAAAGAATGAGGGGTACCAGTTATACCAGATTTCTGAGACCGGTGTGATGGGTGCCAGTTACAGGAAGGCCAGACAGAGAGAGAGAGACATTAAATAAGGACATCATGAAGAAGAGATGAAGAAGGCAGCAAAGGCAATGAAAGACAAGAAGACTGGGGTACCAGAGGGTTACCCAGTAGAATTCTACAAATGGGAGAGGCAATGTGGAGATTACTAATGGAGGAATTTGATAGGATTAGTAGGACAGGTGACATAACAGATTCAATGAAAACAGCCAGAGTACTGGAGATATCAAATGGGGGGGGGGGGGCAAGTAGGATGTAAGCAGCTATAGAACAATCTCACTCATAAATGCAGACCTCAAAACACTAACACCTATACTAGCAAGGAGCTTAGATAACTCGCTCCCACAGATAATTAAAATGAGACAGAATGGATCTGTCAAGGGAAAAGAGTGGAGTTGAACTGATGGACCTTAACAGAATTCATGGGAGGGAGGAATAAAAAGAAGAAACAAAGTTAGGCATTTTTTTTTATTTCCAGAAAGCATTTGTCACAGTTAGATAGAGATACCTGTGGGAGTAGTAGAATCAAGAAACATGGGTTGCAAAATTTATAAGACTTATACTGGCAATGCACATGAGTCCAGAAATTTAGATAGTAGCAAATGGTGGCAGATCCAAACATGTGGGAATAGGTAGAGGAACCATACAGGGGTGCCCGCTGTCACTAGGTCTGTTCACACTAGTCCTAGAGGAACTGGCCATGGAGTAGAGGTGAAGATAGTGTAGTTAAGAGACCAGTTAAGAGACCAGGGTGGTAGAAGCATGCAGATGATTGTACGCTGTTGCTAAAGGTACAGTGACAGAGACTGCACTAAAGGTATTTTTTAGGTTTGAGGAGGCATGAGGGCTAAAGTGTGAGAAGACGATAGTGATGGTCAGGATAGGATGAAGAAAAGGCAAGGGAAGTGGAATCATACAAGAAGCAGAGCTTCCAAAGTACCTAGAACCTATTGGGTGGCACTTTCTCAGAAACAATACAGAAGACCCTGGAAAGAAGGATCAAAATTAACAACAATATGAAAATAGGAGGGGCAAGACATACACACAACTGGGTAGGGTGAATGTAGTAAGAATGATGATGTGCCCTATAATAATGCACACATGCAAAGAGACCTGTAGTAGAACCATTGGATGAAAGATGAATAAAATTCAGGAATATAGAAAATTTTATAGAGAAAGGCAAGGGGAGGAGAGCAATGAGAGATGGGATAAGACTAAGCAGGAAAAAGATGAGTGTGGAGTCTGACACATGCCTTTGTTTGCTGTGGAATATAATATAGTCAGATGAATTGAAGAAGGAAAGGATAATGAACCCACGAAGGAGGCCCCAAAATAGCTAGGTAGGAAAGCTATGTGGGCAAAAAAGAGGAATCCTTGAAAAGGTGGGATGAACATGCCATAATAGAGAGTGAGTTGAAGAGGGGAGGTGCTCAGGGAAGGAGGCTGAGGGAACTTCATAGTAAAGTGGCAAGTAGAGAGGTGGCAAGTACTGGGGGCTGAGGGAGGAAAGCAATTTAATAAGGGAAGAAGAAGGGGTACAGAAAGTGTTGAAGAACCTGGAAGACATGACCATGGAATATAGAATTCCTCTAAGCAAGTAGTGGACAAAGAGAAGATTGAGAGAGAAATTAATTGAAATAAAAAGTAAAACAGAGAGTAAATATGAAGAAGATAGAGAAGGAAAAAGGGAAAATAAGGCTGTTGTGAAATATGGAAGAGACAAAAAAGACAAAGTAAGGAATTATATACATCTGTGTACCACTTAACATTCTTCCACACAATGTCTGACTGCATTTACATCCAAACTATGTTAAGCAGACCTAAATGTGAACGGCCATTGTACAGACAAACATTAAGTGGAGCGCAGTACAAAGTATAGCATGTTTAACATCCACACCGCTTAACGTTCTATGGGATAAAACCTATCCTGGACATAAAGCAGCACATACTTGTAAAGATGAAAGGAATGAAGATGGGATGTAGGAAGGAAGAAAAATCATATAGGAATGACTGTCATCAAGATAAAGACTGCAGTGGCACAAAACTGGAAAAAAGAAAAGAGGATAAGGACAGAGAAAGAAACATGATTCCTGGATGGGGCAAGAACTTGCATAAAAGCAAAGTAAGATGAGGGAAGGAGGAGGAAAAATAAAGGGAACTGTAGATGGAGGTATTAGAGTACAATAACTTGAGTTTATTTACAGGCTTTACCCTAAACATTGGATGCACAGCAGTTGTGATGCCAGTCCACTCAGACAGGCCATCACAGACCCTAGCAATTACAGACCCATCAGCCTGATGAGCCCCATCTGTAAGGGCATGAAATAGGTCACTACATACTTGATAAAATATGATATCAAAAGTTTTATAAGTCATGAACCTTAACTGTTTGGCTTTGTTAAAGGTAGATCCTGTTTACTGAATATGGTGAATGTTTTGAGGGGGTAACACAAGCTGTTGTCACTGGTCACACTGTTCATATACACCACTGCTAGACCACACCAAGGCATTTCATACCATACCACATGCCAACATTATTAACAAGCTAAATGCAATCTAATGGCTAGCTAATTGACTGTAGGACAGAACCCAAACTATGAGGATGGCAGTCATGTACTCAGAGAACATAAAAGTAACTGGTGGGGTACCACATGGATCTGTGCTGGGGTCTTTGTTATTCACAACACACTTCTCTGATATCCAAATCAAAAACTGGGAGCTCTGGTTAATCAAGTTTAAAAATGATTGTAGACTGGGTATTATATTTAAATCTTCTGATATACAGAAGCTATAAAGTGAATATTTCAAGTGTAAGAGCTGGAGCTCTGAAAATGGGCTAAAGGTAAATGTTAAAAAATGCAATATTGCTTCATTTGGCAACTCTTCACCCAACATATAGTATAGAAAACACACCACTCCAAAATGAAGATGCAGTGAGAGACCTTGTGAAATGGGTAGATAATTCCCTCCTCTTTCATCATCATGTTGCAACAGTGGTCATGAAATCCTTCTATCTGGCACAGCTGATCAAAAAAGGGCATTTCCTCTAGATCCAAAGAAGTCCTTACACCTCTGTATTCTCCGCTGATCAGGCCCATTGATGAATACAATGCCCCCACTGGGATGTATCTTATTAAACATATCATGTAGTTGGAGAGACTCGAAAGGTTCCTGACAAAAAAAGATCATGGGCCTAAAAGATTTAAGATGCTAAGAAATACTGGAGGTATCGGTCCCTTAGCATTCAACCATCTGACCAGTTAGATGACTGCTGAATCATACACCAATGCACTGCATGAACACATACATAAATGCATGGAACTAGCCATACCCAACAGAACCAAGATGCTCTCCTCCAAAAAAAGGAAGCCAGTCTGGTGGTCCCCTGCCATTAATAAACTCTACAACAGAAGGAAGAAACTGTTGCAGAAAAGGGTGAAGTCCCAAGACTGGAAAAACTCCCTTATTAGCCTCAACAAAAAGTTGAGATCCCTTATCAAAACCTTAAAGTCAGCTATAGGTTCATAGGTTCATACTAGGCTATCTGCCCTAGGGCATTTATAAGCCTAGCCAGAGTGTGTTTGGCTTTTGCCACCCATTTCAAATGAATTTTGCTATGCCCTTTTTTGAGGTTAGTATACTGTGCCTCTGTCTAACAGTGACACAGAAGTGATATCCGGGGTAAACCTACGATCTGCCATCCACTCATCAAGATTCCTCTTGAAGACAGTCAATGAGGGACTCTGCCTAACCTGGACTGGGATTTTATTCCAGAGTGAAGGGAGCCTCTGGGTTATGAATCTGTCCCTCCAGCATGTCCTATTTATTTCAGTGCTGAGGTTCAAGTCTCTCGAGCGCGTAGCTCGATGGGATTTGGATTTTCTGAGGTGCAGCATGTCTATTAATTCCGGGTTGGACATGGCTTTATACGTCAGGCACTGATCGCCTCTGAGCAGGCGGTATGCCACTGAGTAGAGCTGGAGTTTCTTTAACCAGGCAGCATATGGCATCTGTTTGAGCCCTTTGATCCTCTTGGTGAGGTACTTTTGGGGTCTTTCCAGTTGCTGCAGGTGTCTGGTAAGGTACATCCCAAAAGGGGCACTGTACTCAATTATGGGCCTGATGAGGGATGAGTAAAGAGGCACGATGACCTCCCCTGATCTAGATGTGAATGTCTTCATGATTAGGTGGGCTATATAAAATGTTTTTCTAACCACTTTGGCCACGTGGTTGTCAAATGAGAGATTGCTATCAACTTGGGTCCCCAAGTCCCTAATTACTTCTTCTGTACTTAATGGATTACCACCTATGTGGTAATTTGTGGGCACTTTGTTTTTGACAAAGGGGATGACTATACACTTTTTGGCATTTAGCTTGAGGCCATGGCTCTGGCACCAGTTGTCTGTTTCTATGAGGCCCTTTTGGAGGATGCTTGTGTCGGCTGGAGAGTCAATTATGGCACCCAGTTTTCAGTCATCTGCGAACTTGGTCAGCCACAGTCCTTCTGTGTTGGCCTGTACCTCCGAGAAATATATACCGAACAAGAGAGGTCTCAGGACAGAGCTTTGCGGGACGCCACTTGTAACTGGTTTGGAGTCTGACATGGCTCCAGCAATTCTAACCATGTGGGTTCTGTCCTTGAGCCAGTTTGCAACCCATCTATTGACATAGGGGTTTATATTTAAGCTGGTGAGCTTATCTATAATGCCCAAGTGGGGTATTGTATCGAAGGCTTTTGCGAGGTCCAGGTAGGCTGTGTGGACCACCTTCCCCTCATCAATGGCCTTGGTGACTGTTTCAAAGCTATCGACCAGGTTTAAGAGGCAGGATCTGCCCTTAACAAAGCCGAACTGGGTAGGATCTAGTGTCTGTAGGTCCCCAATATCTTTATTTATGAGGTCCATGATGATCCTTTCCATAGCTTTGCAGACCAAGCTAGTCAGGCTTATGGGGCGATAGTTTCCAGGATCCATTGAGGCACCACCTTTGTGGAGAGGGACCACTCTTGCTGTACGCCACTCTTTGGGTACATATCCTGTAGTAAGGCTGAGATTGAACAGTAGTTTTATGTTTGGGTTTAGCTCTTCTTGGAGTTCATGTAGGACGCAGCCCGGGACACTGTTTGGTCCCATTGATGCTGTGTTTTTTTCTTTGGAGAGGGCGGCTCTTACTTGAGCATCTGAGATGTCAGGGGGGCAGCACACTGATGGGATAGATATTTGCCCTTTTGGTGGGGGGGGGAGAAGTTTGCGCTGAACCTGTCAGCTAGGATGTTGGCAATGGCTGTGGGTTCGGTGTATTTTTTGTCATTTTGGACTAATTCTGAGCATATCTGGGAATTCTCACCCAGGTTCCTGACATAACTAAAGAAAGCCTTGTGATTATCCTTAGTGTCCTGTGCAATTTTTCTCTCTAAGCTGGCCTTAGACGATTTTATGATTGCCCGTAGTTTTTTGCTAATACTGATCAGAGATGCCTTCCCTTTTTGGGATTATGCTCTATCATGTAGTAGCTTCCTCCTTCTATTGTATAGTTTGTTTATGGCTGGGGTCCACCAGACAGGACGCCTGCCTTTGGAGGATTGGGTCTTGGTTTTATTTGGGATTGCATGATCCATGCATTCCTGAAGGTGTTCATAGAATGCGTTTATAAAGGATTCTGCGGTCTGGGCCGTATTTTCCACAGGCCCAGGGGCTTTGAAGGATTCCACCTCGGTTTTGAGGAGTGTGAAATTTGCTTTAGAGAAGTTTTTCACTGTGGTTTTCTGGGCAGGGGGTGGGGTCGGGATGTGAATATCCAGTGAGATTAGTTTATGGTCTGATCTTACCAGTGAGGGATACACTTCTGGTCTGGAGCATAGAGACCCCATGTTGGTGATGATCAGGTCCAGTATGTTTGCCCTTCTTGTGGGAGTGGTAACAAGTTGTTCCATAGCATCTGAGTTTATAAATTCTAGGAACCTTTGGGCTAGGGTGTTGGAGCTAGAGTAATGCTCCCAGTCTATGTTTGGGTAGTTGAAGTCGCCCAATATAATGGTGTTTGGAGAGACCTTCATATTTTCCAGTGTTCTCAGGAAGGCCGAGTGGGGTTCCTGGGTTTGGGAGGGTGGTCTGTAGCTGGCTATAAACTGGAAGGCAGTTATACCCACTGTTAGTTGCACATGGATAGTCTCTGATGCTTTGTGCTGTGCCACCAACCTGGAGGTGTGGGTATCTTTGACGAATATTGATACTCCCCCTCCTTTTGTGGTTCGGTCCAAGTTTTGGGGCTGAATAGCATGGTATGAGATATAACCTGGTAGTGCTGGGGTGCTCTCGGGAGCCTTGAACCAGGTTTCTGTTACTGCACAGATATCGATGTTCTCCATGCTAAGGAGAGTTTTGAGTGCGTGCATCTTGAGGTTTAGACTTCTGGCATTGAGTAGCATTACTCTTAGTTTCTTATCCCTTGTGATACCTATGGAGGTGGGTTTGTCTTTTGAGCCTTGCCTAAAAAAGGCACTATGGGGGAAGCAAGAGCCTTTACCAATATCCAAAAGCCCAGGGGTGACAGGTGCAAGCCGTCCCTAGCGAAGCATCGTGGCTTGTCGAGCATGTCATCCCAGGCTGACAGGCATTGGATCCCCTTTGAATGACACCAATACTTAAGCCAATTGTTGAAATTGATCATCTTGTCTTCATATTGTGGCATAATTCTTGCTGAGGGTAAGATGCTACTCAAGGTCAGGGTCATACCGGCCTGGGCTACATGCTCAGAGAGCTCCTCTATGTCTCTTTTCATGTAGTCCAGGGAGGTATGTCTCAGGTCATTCACACCAGCATGGACAATGACCGAGTCACATTTGTACTTGCCTTGGAGGGACCTGTGTGCTTGTGTTATGTGGCGGATCCTAGCGCCTGACAGGCAGCTCACCGTCACCTTCTCCTTGTTCAGCCTGGTGAGCGGGACGTCAGTGTGCCTGACGATAGAGTCACCTATTACAAGTGTATCAGGTGTGTTGTTTAGCCTTAAGGGCTGTGACTGTTCGGCACACTGGCTTTGTAAGCTATATGTTGCACGTGTTTTGTTTTGGGGTAGCGGTTGCTTGGGTGTCTGCTTTGGAGGTCTCTGCTGCCTAGGCAGATTTTTATTTAGAGCCTCCGAGTATGTTTTTGTGTGTTTATGTGTTTGGTTTGCTGTTGTGGTAGGTCTATGTGAGACTGGAATTGTAGTGAGTATGGTTTTCTTCTCCTCCTGACTGGTTATGCCAGTACTGAGTTGAGAGAGCTTAGCCTCCAGTTTGGCTATATGGTTGCATCTCTCACATGTGTTGGAATTTGTTGGGAGGAGGAGAGGGTTGTCTGTGTACATGAGGCAGTTGTAACATTGCCTCAAGATTCCCAGATTCACCAGTTGGACCGGAGAGGAGATTGACAACTGACCTTTGGACATGCTAGAATAGTATTGGGAATTCCTTTATAATTGAAAAAAGGGCCAGTGGGGAACAAGGTACTCAAGGGGAGTTTGTGAGGGTGTAGTGCTTTTAATTTTTAGTGCTGACTTATATAATTGCTTTAGTGAGCAAGTGCCAGGTAACTTAAATGCAATGTGTTACAGGTAACTTAAATGCAAAAATGACAAACAGTAACTTTCTTTCAAGTGAAACAAGGAAATATGTACAGTAAGCAATGCAGATATCACTAGGGATCCACAGAAGCGCTGAAAAGCTGCGTTTTAGGTGGAATTAGCATTTCAGGGAAATAACAAGCAAACAAACAACAAGCATACAAACAAAGCTAGATTCAGCAGGCCTGGATCTAGTCTATGCTACAGCAAACAAGGTGTACCAATTTCAGTAAGAAACAGTTCAAATATGCAGGCACTATAAGCCTTTAACCAGAAATTCCAAGCTCAGAAGGGCAGAGTCCAGTCTCTCCTCCCACAAGAGTGCAGACCACGGACCTTCTTAATGTAAAATAACTGGCCTGAAGCCCAAGTGCTTAAAGTATGAAGGCAGAATTGTTGCAGACACTAAAAACAACCACAAAGCCTTCTATAGTTATATCACGAATCTCCATGAGAATATCCAGGTTTGCTCTGAGTTATTGCACAATGGTACCTCCTATACTGAGCCAACAGATATTGCCAATATATTGGCCAACAGATTCTGTGCCAACGTTAACGCTCTCTCCCCTTCTTAAGGACCAATCACAATACCGGAAGAATGCCAGGCACCCAGCATTACTGCAGCACAGGTTAAAGCTGTATTGTCCAAGGCCAAGATTACAGCTTCCATGGGACCCATCAATATCCTTGGATGTGTTCTACATGAACTACAAAGTGAACTGGCACCACATCTGTGTGCCCTGTTCAATCACAGCCTCACCTCAGGCTTTGTCCCAACCAAATGGCACATTGCTACAGTCATCCATCTCCATAAAGGGGGGAGCGACTACAGACCCTGGGAATTATCACCCCATTAGCCTGAGGAGTCTGACATGTAAGGCTATGGAGTGCATCATCATGTACCAAATTAACAAGGATATAGGGAATCTCCAAACTCCGGATCCCATGCAATTTGGTTTTGTGAAAGGTAGATCATGCCTGCTCAACCTGGTTGACTTCTTTGAGTAGTCACCAAAGCTGTGGATGAGGGCAAGGCAGTTCATATAGCCTACCTCGATCTGCCCCAAGGCCTTTGATACCATTTCCCACTCAGGAATTTTTGATAAACTCACCGAACTAGGCATCAACCCCTATCTCACTAGGTGGGTTGCAAATTGGCTCACAGATGAACCCAGTGTGAAAGTAATGGACCCCAAGTCAGACTGCCGACCAGTCATGAGTGGAGTCCCACAGGGATCGGTCCTGGGTCCTCTCCTGTTTGGTATCTACTTCTCAGAAGTCCAGGCCAACATGGAGGGACTCTGGCTGACCAAGTTCGCAGATAACTACAAGCTGGGAGCCATTATTAACTTCCCAAGTGATATAGACATCCTACAGAAAGGCCTTAAGCTTAATGCCAAAAAATGAGTTGTCATCCCCTTTGGGAAAAACACAGTTCCCACTAATTACCACATTGATAGGAGCCCACTGAAGACTGAAGGCATTATAAGAGATCTGGGGACACAGGTTGACAGCAACCGCTCCTTAGACCACCACATTGCCACTGTGACTGTGGTCAGAAAGTCCTTCTGTGTGGCACATCTCATTACCAATGGTTTTGCATCCAGGAAGAAAGAGGTCATCATCTCTCTCTACTTTTCCTTCATTAGGCCAATCATCGAGTATAATGCCCCATTTGGCATGTACCTCACTAGGCACATGTAACAGCTGGAAAGGCCTCAAAAGTACCTCACAAAGAGGATCCTAGGCCTTAAAAACATATCCTACATGGACAGACTCAAAAAAATCCCAGCTATTCTCTGTCTCATATCGTCTACTAAGAGGCAATCTCTGCTTGACTTATAAAGCCATGTCTGACCCAGCTCTGTTAGAAATGCTACATCTAAATAAATCCAAATCCCTCCACACCACACACTCCAGAGACCTCAACTTCATTACCACAATCAACAGAACATGCTGGAGGGACAGGTTCATAACCCAGAGACTGCCCATGCTCTGGAATAGACTTCCCATACATGTCAAGCAGAGCACCTCACTGGCCCTCTCCAAAAGAAATCTTGATGAGTGGATGGGAAATAGAAACTTCACCCCAGGGTTACTGCAGTGGCTGTACTTGATAGAGGCACTGGGAATTAACGTTGGGCGGCACGATGCCAGGGCACTTCTATGGGCTAGGCTTGTAAAGGCTCCAGGGCCATTAGCTTAGTACACACCTATGAACCTATTGTATCCAATGTAGGAAGAAAATCCTATGTTGCTTAACTTATAAGCAAGGGCATGGCATCTAGGTCACAGAGGTCATCATACCACTGTACTCGGCCCTCATCATCCCTGTCATAGAGTAAATAATGCCCCCTTTGGTATCTTTGATATGTACCTGACCAGACACATGCAACAGTTGGAATGTACACAAAGCTTCCTTGCAAAAACAATAAAGGGAGTAAACATAATATCCCAGGCTGATCATCTCAAAAACCTGTCTCTTTGCACATTATCATACAGAGTTCTGAGAGGTGATCTTTGCCTGGCAAATAAGGCATCTCTGGACCCTGTTTTGATTAATCTTTTGCGCATTTGCAAAACAAACAGCATCAGGACTACTACATTAGAAGACCTAAATGTTTCTTACAACATAAATAGGACACAATGGAGAGACAGATATGTTTTTCAGAGAATTCCATTTCTCTGCAACAGACTCCCCATCCATGTGAAGCAGTGTTCCTTCCTATCCCTATTTAAGTGCAACATGGACCGATGGATGGGTTATTGGAAGTTCACCCTTGGTCTGGCTCGTATGTATCTGACAGACAGAGGCAGTCAGTAAATCACCCCTATAAATCAAATTTCTGCATCACATTTGGGTTGAATGTCTAGGCTTTTAAAGGCCCTAGTGGTTGTTAGCCTAGTATGCACCCATGAACCTATAAGCTGTGCCTTGCCTTCTGAGCTATTAGCGATCCAGTAGTCCAAGACCTCTTATTTCTTCACAAATCAAGCAGTCCAGCAAACAGTAGAGCCAGAGATCTGAATGTGCTTCAGGAAATAAGCACATCATGGTGAAGAGAGAGAGATTTGTCACACAACTACCCCTTCTATGGAACAAACCTTCCCTGCAGGTCTAGCAATGTGACATATTATCTTCCTTTAAGAGGAGTTAGACAATTGATTGGATATTCATAAATTCATCCCTATTATTTCTAGCTTCTCTCTTCTTGATAAAGGAAGTAACGTATAATGGGGGGCACTAGCAAATCTAAATGGCAACAGGGCCCACTTGCCTTGTAGATTCTATGTTTTTGTGAAATACGTTTTTTAAAAATGGCCTTAGAAAATAACAGCAATGAAAATGGATGTGTCAATAATTTTACATACGGCCTGCTGGAAATTGAGCTAACAACACAGATTGAGCATTGTGATACAATATAGCTATACAAGCACCATAAAATGAAAGTAAGATACAGCATTTCAGTAAGTATACACTCATGTCAAATTATAATGGTCATCACAGGTGTATGATGATTAACACTCTCAGTGGAGAGCCACAGTCTGCAAAACAAAGAAAGATAGTTATTTATTTTATTTTATTGTCTTTTAATTTGTTAACTGGGGTAGAGCTATGATCAAAACTGACCAATTTGAGTCTCACAGCCCAGGATACATTCAAAAGTACAAAGAGGTAAATGCGATAATAGAAGTTAAGTGTAGTACAAAATGGTGTGATCAACAATCAAGAAGGCGTTGCAGTGCACACAACTATTTACAGATAGGGTATTTTAGTACACATAATGAGCGAAGTATAGCAGTATAAATGTATACAACATTTAGAATGAAGCACAAAGAGAATTCTGGGAGTCTAACAATGGATGTGATAATTTAAGAAGTATGGGAGCAAGGGCAGGGACTATGTGATATTATCAGCACTATGGCATTGGCGTTTGGCTGTGTGCTGCATATTGTAGACTGAAAAGGGAATATGAAGATTCTTGCCTGAGATAGGGATGATTTCCATAGTTTTGGATCAAGAATTGAGTGATTTCTGCAGTGAAGCTTACAAAGAGGAAATGGAGTTGTCATGATTCCTGAGACTGTAGGTAAGGGGAGGCCAAATTGGTTTGGATGTTTGAGGAGAAAATGTTTGGCTACATAGGAGATAGAATAGCTGAGAGCCCAGTAGGGATTCACTTCTTTGTGTGACTTGGAGGCATTCTGCATTCTCCTAGTGTCTTGTACAGGTATTCTTGTCTAGTAGATAGTGTGGTTAATCTGCAGATTCTGATTTCAGTTGCTTGTTGTTTTTTTAGAGTTATTTTTGAATGATGATGATGCTATCAAGGAAAGGCTATATTCCAGATGTCAGAGAAGGATTCCTTTACCTATAGGTTTTCTGGTGGATTTGGAAAGGAAGGGGGATATTTTTTGGCCCATAATGTTAGTATATTAATCTTTTTCTTTGTGCTATCTATGAGGAAGGAAAAGCCAAGAGATGGTTCTAACCAGATGCCCAAATATTTAAAGGTCTTAGTATTTTGCAGGATGGTGATGTTAAAGTTTATGATATGTAGGGTTAAATTGATCTTGGACAGTGTTTTTTTCTGGGGGTGTCAAAGAACATGGTTTTAGTTTTGGTGGAACTGAGTAGCAGGTGTTTTACTGTTTATCAACTGGATCAGTTAAATGAAGTCAGGTTGATGTTGCTTTGAATTAGTGGGAGTGATTAATTAGAGTGGTAGAGAAGCATATCATCTGCATAAAAATATGGAAAGATGAGGGAGATCAGAGGGTAGTTTACTGATGTAGATGAGTAGGGCCAGGATGGAGCAGGGAGTGAGACTGAAGGTTGCACTTTAACTGTGAAATGCTGGTTAGATAGAAAGTCTTTAAACCATGGAGCTGTGTCTGGACTGATTCCAATTTTAAAAGGTGGGTTAAAAGGATTAGGTGGTCCACCTGGTTGAATGCCTTGGTAAGGTGTATAAAAATAGAACTAGTGAGCAGACCTTTTTTCATTCCTAGAAGGATTTCACCTTTGAGGGACAAAAGTGCTGTCATACTGCTATAGCCTGACCAGAAACTGAGCTATTTATGTATAAGAAGATTCTACTTGCTGAGATAGAGTGAGAGATAGATGTATATGATTTTTCTCTAGATGTTTCCCTAGATATGGAATGATAGAGATGGAGAGTGCTTTGAGTTAAGCATAGATTGTCAATGTGTTTAACAGCTGCCATGATGATTTATCAACAGTGGAAGGTGAACAAGGGATGTAGACCAGAGGGAATGTCAGTTAGAATTTTTCAGGGACTGGCTCAATGTCTTTGGAGTTTATGTGTTTGAAGTTGAAGAGTGTAAACATGGAGGAGATTCTGGGTGTTTGGAGGTGTTGCGTGGATCGCAGAGGTTGTAGGGTTGTAGGGTAGTTTCATTATTCTGTGAGAAAATTGGATGCTGAGAATTTGGGCGTGGAGTTATGTGATTTGATGTGGGGCTTCTTCCTGTGAGATGGTTTACCTCTTTCCAGAACTTTTGAGGAGTTTCAAATACAGAATCTTACTTGGACTTCATCAGTTGACTTATGTGTTATATTATTTCTTATTTAGAAAGGTTTTCAGTTGGGTTAAGTATTATATTGTTTCTTTTGAGGGATTATTTTTTCAGGAGTGAGAGGCATTATCCATTAATTTAAGTAAAGCTTTAAGTTCTGTGGTTAACCAGCCATTCATTGTGGGTTAGTATAATTTAGTGTTGAGAGGAAAGCATTAGTCTTGTAGATTTTAAGAGCTGTGATGACGGATTCGGTTGTTGAATTGGGATTAGGTGTAGTTAGAATGAAGGACCAGTTGATGGAAGAAAAAAGGATTTGTGCCTGTTGATGTCACTGTCTGATTGCAATCTGAAGGAACATAGCTTTGGCTGTTTGTTTAGTATAGGATGTTCAATGAAAAGCTTATGGGATAGTGATCACTGAGAGTTTGAGGGTGAATAGTGATGGTTGCACCTAAGGACGGATCGTCTGTGATGGTTAGGTCAAGTAGGTAGGGGTTACTTATTAGGATTTTAGGATGATGGGGTGTTGTACTAATTACCTGATGAAGAAGTCACCCAGAGTGTCAAAGATGTCATTATGTATGGGGTTGAGTAGGCATAAATACAAGTCACCAAGTAGAATGAGGTTAGAGATGTTTTGGTGGCAGAGGTTATGTTGATTAGAACAGCTTTAAATTTATTAATGGAGCATGGAGGGGGATGGTAGGCTACTGGCAGGTATTCCACAAAACGAAGCAGCTTTTCAGGCAAAACTATAAAGCCCTGAGCAGGGCAAGCTTAGAAAATTGTGAAAAAACCCACGGACGACTCAGCACACTTCAATTCATTTTATTCCACAGAAGCACAGCACATCAACGCTCCACCATACGTTTTTGTTTTAAAAATCACTTCCTCAGACGAACGTATGATGGTGCGTTAATGTGCTGTGTTTCTGTGGAATAAAGTGAACTGAAGTGTGCTGAGCCGTCCGTGGGTTTTTTCACAATTTTCTAAGCTTGCCCTGCTCAGGTCTTTATTGTTTTGCCTGAAAAGCTGCTTCGTTTTGTGGATTACAAGTTTTATTTGGAAGCTGCTGTGAATTTTGTTTTTTTTTGTACTGGCAGGTATAGCATATGCTTACATTTGATGAATATTTTTACTAATAGCCAGTTTGGGAGGTGTTCTGAAAATGCTTTTGCATGATCAATTGGCTGCAGTTTTAGGTGGGGGTTGTATAAGAGTAGGGTTCCTCCTCCATTTCTTTTTCATGGTCCATTATCACTTAAACGATTGTAGTTAGGGAAGAACTGGTTGGGGGGGGGGTTTCATTACTGATCCTGGATATTCTATAGTGAAAAGGTCTGCGTCATGCTGTGTAATGGAAGCATTTACAATGTCTGTTTTATTTTTTATACTCTGCATGCTAATTAGAGAGCACGTTGGTGGGGGGACCAGGGTTGGCTTCAATAGTTGCCCCGAGAAGAAGTATTAATATAATAGGGTGAATTTGTGTAGTGTTTTATGAAGTTTTAGTGATCTGAGGTGTGCAAGTAATGAAGAATAGGTGGAGATCTTCATCTGCTCTTCAGGTTTTCCCGTAGAACTGTTCTAAATCTCAAAGTAAGCACTCTATTTTCATTCTAAAGCCCTGCAGTTGCTCGTATAAGTAATCTTATAAGTAAGCACTAATAAACTAAAGCACTACACCCTCTTATACTCACTTTAAGTACTTGGCTCCCTATTGGTCCTTTTTGATCAGTCAAAAAGTAGTTCCTTATACTATTCTGGAATGTCCAAAAGTCAGTTTCGGGTTTACTCTTCAGTCCAGCTGGTGAATCTGGGAATCCTGAGGCAATGTTACAACTGCCTTATGCACACAGACCACCCTCTCCTCCTCCCAACAAGCTCAAATATATGTGAGAGATGCAACTATATAGCCAAACTGGAGGCTGAGCTCTCTCAACCCAGTACTGGCGCAGTCAATCAGGAGGAGAAGGCAACCACACACACCACAAAGCCAGTCTCACATAGACCTATCACAACAGAAAACCAAACACATAAACACACAAAAACATATTCAGAGGCTCTAAATAAAAATCTGCCCAAGCAGCAGAGACCTCCAAAGCAGACATCCAAGCAACCGCTACCCCACAACAATACCCATGTATCACATAGTTCACAAAGTCAGTGTGCACACAGTCACAGCCCTTAAGGCTAAACAACACACCTAATACACTTGTAATAGGTGACTCTGTTGTCAGACACACTGACTTCCCACTCACCAGGCTGAACAAGGAGAAGGTCACTGTAAGCTGCTTGTCGGATGCCAGGATCCGCCACATAACACAAGCACTCAGGTCACTTCAAAGCAAGTATAAATATGACTCCGTCATTGTCCATGCTGGTGTGAATGACCTGAGACGTACCTCCCTGGACTACATGAAAAGAGACATAGAGGAGCTCTCTGATCATGTAGCCCAGGCCAGTATGACCCTGACCTTGAGTAGCATCTTACCCTCACCAAGAATGATGCCACAGTATAAAGACAAAATGATCAATTTTAACAATTGGCTAAAGTATTGGCGTCATTCAAAGGGGATCCAGTGTCTGTCAGCCTGGGATGACATGCTCAACAAGCCACGTTGCTTTGCTTGGGACGGCTTGCACCTGTCACCCCCGGGCTTTTGAATACTGGCTAATGCTCTTGCCACCCCCATAGTGCCTTTTTTATGCAAGGCTCAAAAGATAAACCCACCTCCATAGACAACACAAGGAAAAAGAAACTAAGGATAATGCTGCTCAACGCCAGAAGTCTAAACCTCAAGATGCACACTCGAGGCTCTCCTCAGTATGAAGAATATCGATATCTGTGCAGTAACAGAAACCTGGTTCAAGGCTCCCGAGAGCACCCCAGCACTACCAGGTTATACCTCATACCATGCGTTTTGACCCCAAAACTCGGACCAAACCACAAAAGGAGGGGGAGTATCCATATTCATCAAAGATACCCACACCTCCACGTTAGTGGCACTGCACGAAGCATCGGAGACCATCCATGTGCAACTAACATTGAAAACCAAATGTAAATCACACAAAACCAGGAAGAAACTCCAAGACCGTCAAATGAAGACAATAATTCGATAAAAAGGCAATTCCTTTATTCGACTGCTCTCAGTACCACTACATATCAGCGAAGTCACCATATTAGAGTTTGTTAAAGTAAAGAAAACAAGCGACTACAGACCCATAAAAGGAATTGCAACTAACATTGGGCAAAACTGCCTTTCAGTTTGTAGCCTGCTACAGACCACCCTCCCAAACTCAGGAACCCCACTCGGATTTCCTGAGAACACTGGAGAATATGAAGGTCTCTCCAAACACCATTATATTGGGTGACTTCAACTACCCAAACATAGACTGGGAGCACTACTCAAGCCCCAACACCCTTGCCCAACGGTTCCTAGAATTTATAAACTGAAATGCTATGTAACAATTGGTGACCACTCCCACAAGAGGGGAAAACATATTGGACCTGATCATCACCAGCATGGGGACTCTATGTTCCATACCAGAGGTATACCCCTCATTGGTAAGATCTGACCATAAATTAATCTCATTGGACATCCATATCCCGTCCCCACCCCCAGCCAAGGAAACTACGGTGAAGAACTTCTCAAAAGCAAACTTCACTCTTCTCAAAACCAAGGTGGAATCCTTCAAAGCCCCCGGGCCAGTGGAAAATATGGCCCAAACCACAGAATCCTTTACAAACGCATTCTATGGACACCTACAGGAATGCACGGATCGTGCTATCCCAAATAAAACCTCCTCCAAAGGCGAGAGACCTGTCTGGTGGACCCCAGCCATAAATAAGCTATACAACAGAAGGAGGAAGCTACTACATGATAGAGCAAAATCCCAAAAAGGGAAGGCATCTCTGATCAGTACTAGCAAAAAACTACGATCCCTCATAAAATCATCTAAGGCCAGCTATGAAAGAAAAATTGCACAAGACACTAAAGATAATCACAAGATCTTCTTTAGTTATGTCAGGAACCTGGGTGGCAACTCCCAGATATGCTCTCAGTTAGTGCAAAATGACAAAAAATACACTGAACCCACAGACATTGCCAACATCCTGGCAGACAGTGCAAACTTCTCACCCCCCCTTCCCCACCAAAAGAGCAAATGTCTATCCCAACAGAGTGTAGCCTCCCTGACATCACAGATGCACAGATGAGAGCTTCCCTCTCCAAAGCAAAAAACACAGCATCAATGGGACCGGATGGTGTCCTGGGCTGCGTCTTACACGAGCTCCAAGAAGAACTAAACCCTCACATAAAATCACTGTTCAATCTCAGCCTTACTACAGGATATGTACCCAAGGAATAGCATACAGCAGCAGTGGTCCCACTCCACAAAGGTGGCGCCACAATGGACCGTGGAAACTATCGCCCTATAAGCCTGACTAGCCTGGTCTGCAAAGCTGTGGATCGTATCATCATGGAACTCATAAACAAAGACATTGGGAACCTCCAAACACTGGATCCTACCCAATTCGGCTTTTTTAAGGGCAGATCTTGCCTCTTGAACTTGGTTGACTTCTTTGAAACAGTCATCAAGGCCATAGATGAAGGAAAGATAGTCCGCACAGCCTATCTGGACCTCGCAAAAGCCTTCGTCACAATACCCCACTCGAGCATCATAAATAAGCTCACCAGCTTAAATATCAACCCCTATGTCACAAGATGGGTTGCAAACTGGCTCAGGGATAGAACCCACATGGTCAGAATTGCAGGTGCTATGTCAGACTCTAAACCAGTTACAAGTGGCATCCCACAAGGCTCAGTCCTGGGACCTCTCTTGTTTGGTATATATTTGTCTGAGGTACAGGCTAACATGGGAAGACTATGGCTGACCAAGTTCGCAGATGACTGCAAACTGGGTGCCATGATCGACTTGCCCACTGACACAAGCATCCTCCAAAAGGGTCTCACAGAGATGGATAACTGGTGCCAGAGCCATGGCCTAAAGCTAAATTCCAAAAAGTGCATAGTCATCCCCTTTGGGAAAAACAAAGTGCCCACAAATTACCACATAGGTGGTAATCAATTAAGTACGGAAGAAGTAATTAGGGATTTGGGGACCCAAGTAGATAGCAATCTCTCCTTTGACAATCACGTTGCCAAAGTGGTTAGAAAGACCTTCTATATAGCCCACCTTATCATGAAAGGGTTCACATCTAGATCAAGAGAGGTCATCGTGCCCCTCTACTCATCACTCATCAGGCCCATAATTGAATACAATGCCCCATTCAGGATGTACCTTACCCAACACCTGCAGCAACTGGAAAGACCCCAAAAGTACCTCACCAAGAGGATCAAGGGACTCAAACAGATGCCCTACACAGTTAGGCTAAAGAAACTCCAGCTCTACTCAGTTGCTTACTGCCTACTCAGATGCGATCTGTGCCTGGCATATAAAGCCATGTCCAACCCAGAATTAATGGGCATGCTCCAACTCAGGAAATCAAAATCCCTTAGAGCTACACGCTCCAGGGACTTAACCCTCAGCATAGAAATAAATGGGACATGCTGGAGGGACAGATTCATATCCCAGAGGCTCCCTTCACTCTGGAACAAAATCCCAATCCATGTTAGGTAGAGCCCCTCAATGACCCTCTTCAAGAGAAATCTTGACGAGTGGATGGGAGATCGTAGGTTTACCCCTGGGATCACTTCTGTGTCCCTACTAGACAGAAGCACAGTAAACTAACCTTAAAAGGGCTATCTTCTGTGACCTACTATACAGAGGCACAGTCAACTAATCTAAAAGGGTGGCGAAAGCCAACAAACACACTCTGGCTAGTTTTATAAATGCCCTAGGGCAGATAGCCTAGTATCAACCTATGAACCTATGAGATGAGGTAGTGGTGAGGAATTTTTGGAGAGCGGATATGTTAGAGTGGGTTTGTTGTTTTTTGTTTTTGGAATACACTGGTATGGGACCAACCCATCCACCCAGTTAACAAATATATAAGTGAATCAGTTAATCAATCAGTCAACCAACCAGTCAATCACATCAGGTTCTCAGAACCATTTCAATACTCTCACCCCCAGGTTTACAGCAGCCTTAGATATTAGTACACATTTGAAATGCAAACAAAGGTCACAGCAGCAACATAAAAATGTAACAGAAACATTTTTATGTCATTATGATACATTTATACACTGGGACTACTCTAATTTCAGGTCCTTGTGTACTGGCACTTGGTACAGAGAGTTAAGGTTGTGAGCTGTACTTTCTGTGGTACAGGGTTTGATTCCATTAGCCCTCATTTGCCTACTATGTGACCCTGAGCAAGTTACTTAACCAGACATTGCTCCCAGGCTGCCCCTGAAATGGGACTGCATGTCCACTGGGACTACTTCGTCAACATATGACTATTATTATGATGCAAATTTGGAGCTCTTAAAAAACAGTACTGGAAAGGCATATTTCATAAAGACACACTGGGATTGCACAGAGTATAGTCTTAAAAACTCTGCACTATAGAAACAAAATGAAAACAGTAGAGTCACTAACATTACACAGTCATATAAAGCCACTTAAGTTTTGTAGTGGAGGTTTGATCTCATGAAAAAGTAAGTAGTGTTGAATGAGGGGCACACATTCAAGAGGATCTTAGAAACTGATCAGCAGAATGGGAAGAGTTATGTGTTGCAATTTTCACATACACTGGTGTGCGCACTTCCCATACACGCACACACACACACACACACACACACACACACACACACACGCACACACACACGCACACGCACACACACACACACACACACACACACACACACACACACACACACACACACACACACACACACACTTACACACATGCAACAAAGATAAAAAAAATCTTCATTTCAAGTCCCTTTATGTGTGTGTATGCTAGGTCATTGCTGATCATTAGGAATGGCATTATTTTAAAAACCCTGGTGCCAGTGTTTGCAAGATGTGTAATTACATATTACTTCCACCTCTTACTACTATTGTATCATAAAGTTTATGGACACCACCCACTGATTCTGATTGTTGGATTTCACAGAAAAGTGTTAATGATAATTCTTATATAATTTTCAGAACCATACCTTAAGTTGATTCAGAACATAGCAGGCAGTAGTAGGTTATTTTAATCTTAGCTAGTACAGTTTTATTGACATTCAGTCATACAATGAAATAAAATCACACAGGTACTAGACAGCTTGGGCCAATGCAACCTGAAAATGAAGTTGTTCCAGTGCACCTAAATAATTAAAACACTTATGAACTGTATTATGATTGTGTATTGCCGCGGTGGTACAGCGGTAGCATTATTACCTCACAGCAAGAGGTTCTCCCGTTCAATTCTTGGCTGGGCTTGGGAGTGCCTTCTGTGTGGAGTCTGCATATCCTCCCCGCGTTTGGGTAGTGTTCGAAAGACATGTGTGCGTAAATGGGCATGCCCTCGTTGAAAGTTGGGTGTCGAGCTGGCCACCTCGGCGTTTTGTAAAAATCTACTGCCAATCATTAGCAGACCAGAGTTCTGCTGTGACGTCCCCTTACCGGTTAAAGCCGAAAGACAAACAACAACATCAACTGTATTATGATTGTGTAGTATAAAGAACCACTATAAAGTAATTCATAAAACATTGTCCTTGGATGTCAGCAAATCATTACCAGTGCATGAGTCTACTGTGCAGTTCTATGAATGTCTATCATGATTCATCTTTACTGTATTTCACTCTCCTTTATTTCCTTTCAATGTCTGCTGACCATGAAGACCACCATTGATTGTTCCTCTTGGACCACTTGGGTCAAAGCCAATCAAGAAGGCATCATGCACATGGCCATCAGGGTTTACCTAAATACAAATACAATAAATAACACCTCCTCTTCTTCTTCTTCTTTCGGCTGCTCCCGTTAGGGGTCACCACAGCAGATCAAATGTTTCCATAACAACAAATACCAATAACATAAAATAAACCTCTATCCTTGGTGACAGGCGTGGGCACCTACAAGGGAGCCCGCAGGATTTTTTGCAGGGGGGTGCAAACCCAAAGCCCCACCCACATAGCTCTCCCCGCCCCCTGCCAACACAGTCCCGCCCAAGTCCACCCACCCCAAGCCCCGCCCACGCAGCCATTCCAGTGTCCCATTACTTGGCTATTTCTCCCCATTTGCCGTAGACACTGTTCAAATCTCTGTGTGCATACTGTTTTATGCTTTATTTCTACAATGATTACAGGCAGTTTGATTTAATTTACAACTTTTATTTCAAACATTATAGCCCAAACACTGAGACATTTACTAAACCTAAACAAAGCAATAGTCTTACAATGAAAACAGACTTGGCATTAAAGCTTCTCTACTTTTGAAACTCACATTCAATGAAACAGCATTGAAACCCACATTCAAAGAAAATGCATCTGGCCAGTGGCAGGTTATTTACCTTTGAACTGTTTTCAAGCAATAGGCTCCTTGCACACTGTTAAGGCCATGCAAAAGTTTCGATTTACCTGATTGTATTAATTATAATATATAATTGAATTATATCCCTTGCATTATACAGCAACACTTGTTTGAGTGTCTCTGCCAAAGTAAAAGTAATCTGAATAATTCCACATTAAAGATATATGAAACTAATGATGTTGTTGCTAGAAAACTGTATATTTCAGTGTTTCATTTACAAATTCAGTGCCTGCTGCCGTCAAAGAATAAATTGCCTATGTTAAATTAAAAAAATGGTAAGCTGGTATATTGCAATAGAAAATGGATGGCAAGCTGAAAAACAGGTTCATAGTTATTAGGCATCTCATCCAAAGGAGGACATCCTCAGGACTGCAGCATACAAATGTACATGCTGTAGGAATAGAACCTCAAGCCTCTACATTAAGATGCAAGTTTTCTACTTGTGGTGCTACTAACATAGCTTTAAAACTTTATACCACAATAGAGATACCATTTGCTAAACAAAACAGTTGCACATTGTAAATAGACTTGGCATGAGCAGCAATAAACTTCGCTTCCTTAAAACTCGCAGTTCCTTGAAAATGCACTTGAATTCCACCTGCTAACTCTAACTTGGGCATTTCACTTTCTCTCTCTCTCACAAACATACCACACCCATCAAGGCCTCAACCTTAGTGCAAGAAATCTGGACAAAGCCTAAAATAAATAGGGACAGATTATAAATATGGCTCTCAAACTTAGAAAATTGCAAGAGTAACAGGATTTGTGTTAGTTTGCATTTTCTAAATATGACATCTAAAACTGAAATGTCTCATTATTTAGCAACTTCAATCCTTTTAGGAGGAATATGGGGCAAAATCTGGACATTCTGCAAAAACCTGGACAGCTGAGGGGTATGCTACCTCCCTCTTATACACACACACACACCCCAAATAATTCTGGTCAGACTTGAATTAGTTCTGGGAAGGTTGCACTGAACGGCACCGTGCTTGATCTGAAGTGGGTGAAATCCTGGTAGCCAGTGATAATAACTGTGATCTGCAGCTCAGCAATGTGGAGCATTAAAGCATTTTTAGCAGAGCATTGTTTCATCACTACCTATTGTGTTTGCACATAAGCTGTAGTTATTTCAAACATTTGCCTTTTTTGATTACTACAGAGTACATTTACCCACCAGAGCTGTTGTGTTTTGACTTCAGTGTGGAGCTTAACTAGTTGTTGCAGGGCTTGGCTTTTAAGTAAGGTAGCAATGCTTATTTACCATATACCATTAAAGCCTCCCAACTACAAGTGTACTAACACACAGACACTGCTATAAGACACTGGTCTCCAATAAAATGTAATGAGCTTCTGAAAATACTGTAATCCTGTCCTTTTATTACAAATACTGTCATATGCATTTCAATACCCAAGGCTTATACATTATCTAGTTATGTAAATATTCTCTGCATGGCAACAACGAAAAGGCTTTCAATGCTGGTAATTCTTTAACAATATACTTACTAAAGCTTACTTGCATCTTACAATGTCTGACAAGCTTACTAAAGCTTACTTGCATCTTACAATCTCTGACAAGCTTACCTGATGTTCATTAAACCATGGCTACTTAAACAGAGCAACAGGGCACTGTTCCTGAATAATAAGAAGCATAAATCAACTGTATAAAAATCTGATAGAATACCAGAACATTCTGCAAAATCAAGGACAGATGAAAAGCCACGGTCGTATTTGTGATCTACCTTGGATGGGGGAATACTCTGCACACTTACACTGCATAACTGCTCCTTGCCTTCTTTGGACACATCCAGAGCCACTACAATGGGGGGTGGGGTGCAATAAGTATGTCATAATTTGAAATGTCTCTGGCTGACAGTGATGGCTCTGACACTCGTACCTCTCAACTTCAGAGCAAGAAATCTGGACAAAGCCATACATAGAACTAGAAGTGGGACAGGCCCAAAAATAAGGCCAATTTTTAAATATTGCTCTTATTAACTTAGATAATAGAACAGTAGTAGATCTTGCATTAGTACGAATTTTCTGAAGGGTATAAAATCTGAAACAAATGTCTGCCATTATTTTCTAACTTCAATCTTTAATGACTTGCCACTAATTTGCCAGAAAACCACAAGTTTATGAAAAACGGACCAAAATGTGATGCAGAAATACCTGTCAAAAAAGGGGCACCTTTTTAGTATTAACATTAACTTGAGCAGCTAACAGAATAAGAGCATCTACATGCATTTCTGAAATAAAAGTAATCTATAACTCTGATCATTACAGTTATATATAATTGTAAACCCTCCACATTTTCTTCCAAAATTGCCATTTTGGAGGAGGGATTATTAGGGGAGAGCAACATTTTGAGCCAAAATTGGGGACAGTTGAGAGGTTTGGATATTCCTAATCTACAAAGTGATTTGCACGTACCTCTCAACTTCTTAATGCAGGAAATCTGGACAAGGCCAAATATATTGGGGGAACATACAAACACTACTAAAAATTGCTCTTGTATAAACTTGCATTAGCATGCATTTTTCTGAAGGTTATGACGTCTGAAACTCAATGTGTCATTTAGTGACTTCATTCCTAAATAATTTTCTAGAAAACCACACATTTTATGAGGAACAAACCAAAAATAAGAAGCAAATATCTATTCATTCTGCAAAGATATGGACAACTGAGAGGTATAGTTCAATCGGGGCTGTCTGAGTTTGCTACCCCCCCCCTCACAAAATCATGGTCGAATGGAGCCCCCCCCCCGCATCCATTCCAATGTCCCATTCCTTGGTTATTTTGCCCCATTTACCATAAACACTGTAATGTGCATACTGCTTTACTTCTGCAATGATTTAGGATTTCATTTGAAAGTTTTATTTTGCATTTTACAGCACAAACCCTAATACATATCTGTTAAAAAAAGCAATGCAGTCTCACAATGAAAATAGACTAACATTAAAACTTCTCTGCCCTTGAAACAGCATTGAAACCCACATTCAAAGAAAATACATTTTGCCAGTGGCAGATAAATATTAACTCTGGGCTGTCTTCAAAATCATAGGCCCCTCGAACATAACATGCACATGCTCTTTGATACACCTTCCTGACTGTATTACATTATATTCCTTGTACAATACAATACAGTACAGTTGTTAGAGGGCATTTTAAATTTATTGTTTTGAACATTTTACCAGTAAACAATGAAACAAAATGCATACACCAATGACAATACTGCCCAATTCGGAACATTTCCATCATAAAAAGTCTACTCAACCTTCTATAGTCCACCAGTATCAGTAAAAAATATGCACAATCTCTGAAGTAGTAAAATCCACATTAAAGAAATTTGTAACTAATAAAGAGGTTGCTGCTAGCAAACAACTTTATATGTCATTGTTTAATCTACAAATAAAGTGCCTGTTACCCTTGAAGAATAAATTGCCTTTGTTGCATGCAATAAAAAAATAAGCTAGTAATACCGCAATAGGGAATGGATAGCAAACTGATAACAGGTTCATAGTTACTAGGTATCTTTACCAAAAGGACTGCAGCATCCACCCCCTTTACAACACAGTACAGTATCAGCAATGCATCTACCTACTGTGGGAGTAGAACCCACAGCCTTCAGCATCAAAAGCAAGTACACTATCTATTGTGCTATTAACAATGCAAGCAGACTAAACATAAGCAGCACTAAACTTTTGCTCCCCTGCAGCTCTCAGCTCATAAAATCTACTCGACACTAAGCTGTATCTCTGAACTTTGCAACACAAGAAATCTGGAAAAAGCCAACATTTATTGGGGGGGGGGGCAAAAGGCCAAAAACCAGGGACACATTTTAAACATTGCTTGTATAATGTTGGAAAGTTGCTAGAATAAAATGCTGCGTTACCACCATACATTTCACTGCCACATCTTGAACCCAGGGGACCCTGTGCAAAACAGTCAGAGCAACATACCACTACACAAATCAGCTGTTTTGTGAAAGAGGAAGACTGAAACTTAAATGGCTACCATTTAGTGAATTCAGTTCTCACCATAGCACAGCTGTCAATCTCTTAGCACAAAATGCCTGAACAAAGCCAATAATGGGTGAATACAGCCCCCAAACATTCAGTGAATTCAGTTTTCACCATAGCTCTCAACCTCTTAGCAAAAAACACCTGGACAAAGCCAGTAATGGGGGAATATAGCCCACAAACATATTCAGTGAATTCAGTTCTTACCGTAGCTCTCAACCTTAGCACAAAACCTGGATGAAGCCAATAAATACCTGAACAAAGCCAATACTGGGTGAATACAGCCCCCAAACATATTCAGTGAATTCAGTTCTTACCATAACTCTCAACCTTAGCACAAAACCTGGACGAAGCCAATAATGGGGGGGGGTATACAGTCCCAAACACAGGGATACATTTCAAATATCCATCTTGTACACTTAGAAAATTGCTAGAATAAAAGCTTTTGTTACCGTGCACTTTCTGAAGAATATGAAGTCTGATATTGAAATGAGTTCCCATTTTTTTAACATTTGTTAACCAGGAAAGTCTGACTTGGAAAATAAGCTAATTTTTAGCAGCGGCCCAGGGAGAAACACTCCAGACAGCCAAGAATCAAACGAGAGAACATGTAGCTGTCAGGCAACAAGGACACAAATACAGAAACCACAGATTTTATGAGGAACAGAAAAAGTATGAGGGAAAAACCTGCAACATTTTTACAAATGGTGGTGGGTAGGGAATTCAGGCTCTTGCCACTAGGGCCCAAGGTACAGGGTTCAAGCCTTATTCTCTACCCACCACCATGTAACTCCTAGGGCATTTCACACACACACTCAGTCAAGTAAGGTAACATTTAATGTTTAACATCAGAAAAACAATGCAATGAAATTCCACCAAAGTTGCTACGTAAATGCAGCCCTGAGAACAGTGTGTGTGTATGCTGGTAGCCCCTTGTAGATAAGATGTTGATATATCACTTTGAAGAGATGTGCTGCTGGCTGGGGGTGGGGGGTTGTTTATACTTTGCCTCGCCTTATTTGGCCAGGAGCTGTCTGTAACACTTTTGGCACGGCAGGAATTATTTAGTTTCAGCTAGAGTAACAGGCAGTCTGCTACAGAGAGCCAGAATGTCAGTCAGAAAAGACTGCTAGGATGACAGTGACATCAGAAATAGAGTGAGCGACTAAGTGAACAAATGGGCAAGTGGGATGGCCTGTAACGAGCTGCAGGCTTAACACGGCTTCATGTGGATAAGGAAAGTCTTATACACTGGCACAAGCAGCTTTGGTAGAAGTGATAAAACAGTGACCTGTGATACAGAAAAGCCTTAGCATCAAAAGAATTGCAAAGTCTCAGTGTTAACCCATGAATTAGGAGAATCTACAAACTGCAATGGCTTGTTTTTGAGTTTAGGAGAAACTTAGACAAACTTGAGCATCAACAAAAACTGTGGTGTGTCTGGATTAAATTCTACAGCAAGAGAAACTGCATGGTCACTTCATAAACTTGTCTGATTCACCAGAAAAGCACCAACCTGCTAAAGAAAGGATTAGTGAATGTGCTGCACTGTTTTGGAATAGAGAACATTTGTGTTGGGAATTCCTTCCTGTGCTTGTCTTGCAGAATTTGAATCTGCTCATTTCTGACACACACACACCCTACCTTACTAAAGCTGCCCGTTTCAGTTCCCGCTCCACTAAAGCGTCCCATCTTCCGTCCGTTTCAGTTCCCGCTCGCTTGCAAGGGTCCCATCTTCAGTAAAGTCCTCTAAACCGTCCGTTTCAGTTCCCGCGCGATGATGTCACAGCATCCTCTAAACTGTCCATTTTAGTTCCCGCTTGCAAACTGCGCGCAATGATGTCAGCACGCCTGCGACTGGACTTCTTAAAAAAGAACGCCCAAAAAAAAAAAAAACAATTTTTTAAATGAAAAGATTAAATTGTCAGTGGATTCCAGGGGGGTGCAAGTGCACCCCCTTGCACCTGCCTGCGGGCACCCTTGGGCACCTACCATACTGCTAAGATATCCTTTGCTCATGCCATGGCATGTGAATGCTCCCAAACACAAACACATGTCCAGAGAGCTATCATCACCAGTTTGAGATCATCAAGTTCTTATCTCTTGGTCATATGTTCACTGTGAGCATACAAGCCTCTAGTCATACAGGAGCAATGGAATGACCATGACCTCTGTGACACCAGGGAAATACTGCAAGTCCAGCTATCTGGAATTTTGTAAATAATCATATGTCATTTGTGAATAGTGATATGATTCATATGCTTGTATTACAAATGTAAGAGAACTGTATGTTATGTACTGAGCTTCAAGAATGTAACCACAGTGTACTCTTCTGGGAAAAAACAGAAATGGATGTAAACTATATGTGCAAATGTATGTTTTAATAGTAGAAGCTGAAACACACTCTCACACTCTGTAAATATTGTAAATAGCTTTTGACTTTAACTGTGTGAATTTGGTAAAATGTATCTGTACGGTATTTTTCCACTATGGGAAATATTGCTCACGCTTTGTGTTATTTGATATGTATTTGTACTTGTACTTTTATTTTTATTGGACTGCTATATTTACTGTAATCTGTTTCATGGAGCTTTTCTCCCTGGGCCTCCAGTGCAAACGGGCTCTCTGGGCCCAGTGGACTTCCCCAGCAATCAAACTGGAAATAAATAAATCATTAAATAAATAAACATACAGAGTTAACTTGCAAAGCTTCAAGAAAATAAGTTGAAAAGTAAAGTGTTTTACGATGTGCTATAGGAGGTTAGTTAATTCAGTAAAGAGACAGGATGTCTAGAGCTAGACGTTTTTCCTGTTTCTTGAAACAGAATAATTACTAGGTTTCAAATGTAAAGTGTTTTATTGCTCTGTGACTTCCTAGCAGCTGCACATCTGAGAGATAGGTATTTTTCATAGACAAATGTTAAATTTTAAGTTTCTGTTAGCCTGGGAACTGAAGGCAGGTGAAAAAGATTGATGTCATCCTAGCTAACCCAGCAGTAATATGTATTATTAATTTAAGAACTATCTCATAGAGTGAGTTTGTACATTTTTGTATTTGTCTTTGGACCTGGAAACATCCTCTCATCAGCACTTGCCTTGCTAATAGTAAGTAACCAGGGTACAGTAATCTCTCATAGATATAGATAGGAATATAGTAAAGATTAGTTTAGATGTTTTCTGTACTTATGTGAGACTATCCTGCAATGTTGTTTTAAAATATTTCCTGTGATTCTGAACTCTGTAGTCACTGCGTTGAGTTATTGAGTATTGTCTTGCTATTTTATTATTTATTATTAAATATATGTAAACCTTCTAATTGTGGCTGGTTTGTTTAGAAATATTTAAGCTCTTAAAGTAATTGCTTATGTATTTGGTGACACTGTATAGGCCACTCCTAAATAGCCTTGGCCTTGGTCACACTTACCATTTGGATAATAGTAACATTACACAGTAAGATAGTTCACCCTTTGGTAATGGCCTTAGAATAGCTGATAAGTAGTGGTTGGTGGCAATGATAACTACCTTATAGTCTGGGCAGAAGGAGGCATAGCTAGTAAATCTGTGCCAGGCTTCCCAGAAGTGTCTGTGTGTTTGTATATAAATAAAATCTCAAAGTGTGTGTTTTGTGTGTGTGTGTGTGTGTGTGTGTGTGTGTGTGTGTGTGTGTGTGTGTGTGTGAGCTACTTGGGCAGGGGCACAAAGCACTGGTTAGATAGAGAGGTGCTGGAGGTTTTGGCTTTACAACTTGGCTGAGATCTTAACCCTATAGCTGTGTCAGTGGGGAGTCTTATTGGGGATTTGGAAATAGAGAGAGAAACCAGCCCCAGACTGACTGTGATCTCTGTGTGCTCTTAAGGGAAATTGTACTTTACTGTGTGTGTACTTGTCATCCTCCCAATGTGTACATCCCTCACTGGTGCTAGTGGTGAGGATTGAGGCTCCTTGATTATTGGGCCAGTGCAGGGGCATCACATATTAATTGTTTGGCAGTGGTGGGATATCCACATCACATATTAATTGGTTGACAGTGGTGAGTTAGCCACATCACATATTAATTGGCTTGTAGTGGTGTGGATATTGAATTCCTGTAACCTGTGTACAGTGGTCACTGATGGTTTGTACTCTCAATCAGTCATGCAGTGAACATTCAGAGTTCATATCACAATTGTTTTTTTTTTTTTTTTTTTGTTAGCTTAGTTAGTTAGGGAGAGCAGGCAAGCATGTCAGCAGAGGAGTATTGCAAGCTGACAAGGAGCCAGTTGATTGAGATGTGGATCTAATCTATGAGCCTAGTACTAATCTATGAACCTATGAATCTATGTGCCAGGCTAAAGGACTGGTGCATGCCAACCTGACTGAAGCAGACATGATTGCAGCTTTAGTCACAGCTGCATCACAGGACATCAACCAGAAGGACAATCAGACTGGCCATGGAGATGTACAACTCTCAGAAAATGAACAGCTCAACCTTTCCACAGAGGACTTACAAAACCCATCTGGAGTTAAAAATACTTGAGCTCGAGGCCAAGCATTTAGAAATAGAAGCAGCAGAGAGTCTGAGACATCTTTAGGCTGAGGAAAATGAGAAATTGCAATGCCTGGAAGCTGAGGAGAAGGAAAGGCAAAGGCATCATGAAAAGGAGATGCTGACTGTTAGCCAGAATCATGGAGGTAATGGGGAAGGGAGTGACTGAACCCCAGAAGCAACAATGGTCAGTAAATTTCTTCCACAATTTACAGAGGGGGATAACTTTGATAGTTTCATTCATATGTTTGAGAGGGTATGTAAACAGTATAATGTTGACCAAGGGCTCTGGGTACGGTTCTTGAACCCCTTACTCCATGGTAAAGCTGTAACTATTATCTCTAAATTGTCTGATACTGATTGTTTAAATTATAATGTTGTAAAAAACTGTTGGCTAGACTATTTTAAGTTAACACCTGAAGCTTATAGGAAAAGGTTTTGTGAGCATAGACGCAAGGCAGATGAAAGTGTGTGTTAATATGTTGCTGAACTAAGCACTTATTTTCATAGGTGGGTGAGTGGACGTCAGGTCACCACATCTGAAGGGCTGGCAGACCCTTTGGTGAGGGAACAAGCCCACAGCCCGTTGCCTGAGGACATGACAATCTGGTTAGCTGTTAGACAATGCGATATTGTAGATGAGGTGGGTAAGAAGGGAGACCTATACCTAGCAAGCAGGGCATTACTGCACAGGAACGGGACATCCAGTGCTGCTCATGGGTCTAAAGGAATCCATGGTGGGCAGCCTCGACTGCCCCAACAGAGTCTGCCAGTAGCAGAGGAAGTCACTAGTCCAGGTACATGTCCAGGACCAAGGGTTAAATGTTTTAAATGAAACCAGTGGGGCCATAAAGCATATAGATGTCCACGGAGGGAAGGTGGGGAACAAAAGGTGGGAGAGCCAGTAAGTGGAAATGACAAAATGCCAACGGGGTTGTCTTGAGACAACAAGGGTACCAAACTGCCACCTTGAAGATGTCCTGATAGGGAATGATTTTGACAATGCAGTACCATGTGTGCATGCAGTTACACACAGTCAGGCTTGGAGACAAGCATGTGGGTCTGGTAGCCTGGGGGAGACCCAGACAGACAGCACACTTGCAGCCAGGACTGGTGAGTTGGTTACTTCAGGGAGGGAGCTACCCTGTAGCAGTGAGACTGAAGGTGAGCCACAGCTGCTTGTGGGTACTGATATTCCCTTGGCTGCTTTTGGGTACTGATGTTTCCTTGGACAGAGTGACTGCAAGGGCAGAGGCGAGAAGTAGCTCCCAGGCTGACAGTGAGGCACCGCTGTCAGAGAATACCAAACATCCTGTGGAGGGGGAGCTGGGAATGGTTACAAAGAGAGAACTGAGACAGGCCAGCTCTCAGACCCTACCTTACAAGGCCTGAGGGAGGTAGCTAGTGAGGCACCTGATTCTCAAGGGAAGGGGGAATTTGTATACTGGGAAAAAGGATTACTGTATAGAGAGTGGACCCCTGAGGGAGGGCTAGAGGGTGAGAGAATACAGCAGTTGGTAGTATCCAGAGCCTACCATCTGGTACTTCTAGCCATAGCCCATGATATTCCCTTTGCAGGTCATATGGGCATAAAGCATACAAAGAGACATATTATGCAGAACTTCTATTGGCCTGGTATTTCCAGAGATGAAACAGGGTATTGCAGGACTTGTGAGCAGTGCCAAAAGGTAGGCAAGGCAGGAGACAATGTGAAAGCTCCTTTGATGCCTTTGCCTGTGATTCAGGAGCCATTTCAGAGGGTAGCTATGGATATTGTGGGGCCTCTGAGTACCCCAAGTACCACAGTGAAAATGTATACCCTAGTGGTAGTAGATTATGCTACCAGATACCCTGAGGCAGTGGCTCTGTCCTCCATTGAGGCAGAAAAGGTGGCAAATACTTTGTTAGAGATTTTCAGCAGGGTAGGTATCCCAAAAGAAATACTGACAGACAGAGGTGCCAGCATACCTCTCAATTTGGAAACATCAAAAATCTGGACAAGGCCCAAGAAAAATAGGTACAAATCTGCACGCTGATTAATATAAAGTTTGCATACACAATTACATAACCCAGCCCACTCCAATGGAATTGTAGGATACCCACTTTCAAACGTAAACTGAAGAACAGACAACTAAAATATGGCACCAGAGCCCCCCTGCAGCCATTCCAATATCCCATTACCTGGCTATTTTGCCCCATTTACCATAAGCACTAATGTGGGCATACTGCTTTACTTCTACAATGATTATTTGGATTTTATTTTTACATTTAATAGCATAATGCACAAACACTAATAGACATCTGCTAAACAAAGCAATACTGTCTCACAATGAAAATAGACTTGGCATTAAAACTTCTCTGCCCTTGAAACTCACATTCACTGAAACCCAGACAATATCCAAAGAAATGCATCTGGCCAGTGGTGGATAAAGATTACTTTTGGGCAGTTTTCAAATCATTGGCTCCTTGCACACAAAACAAGAAACATACATGTGTTCTTTGATACACCTTCCTGACTTTATTAAATTATATTCCTTGTATAATGCAGCACACTTGTTAGACAGAGCGAATTTTAAATGTATTGTTTGAACATTTTCCAGTAGGCAATGAAATAAAATGTATGAACCAATAATAACAAAACTGCCCAATTCAGAACATTTCCATCATAAAAGTCTACTTCCAATCCACACCCACACAATATATATATATATATATATATATATATATATATATATATATATATATATATATATTTGAATATAGAAGGTTTTTATGGAGGTTTCCTTACTGGGGGGTGGGGGTGGGATGTGGATGTCAAGGGTTCATAGGTTCATAGGTAGGTACTAGGCTATCGGCCCAAGGGCCTATGTAAGCCTAGCCAACAAGGTTCCCTGGCTTACGCCACCCAAGAAAGTTACTTTCCTGTGCCACTGTCAAGCAGAGATACAGAAGTGATCCCCGGGGTGTATTTCCTATTTCCCATCCACTCATTAAGCTTTTTCTTGAAGAGTGCTAATGAAGAACTTTGCTTGACATAGATGGGTAGACTGTTCCAGAGTATGGGAAGTCTCTGGGAGAGGAATCTATCCCTCCAGCATGTCCTGTTTATTGTGGTGACAAGGTTTAGGTCCCTAGAGTGTGTAGCTCAGAGGGATTGGGATTTCTTTAGGTGTAGCATGTCCAACAGCTCTGGGTTTGACATAGCTTTATATGTTAGGCAGAGATCACCTCTGAGTAGATGATATGCTATGGAGTAAAGCTGGAGTTTTTTGAGGCAGTCAGTGTAGGGAATTTGTTTGAGGCCAGTAATCCTCTTTGTGAGGTACTTATGTGGCCTTTCCAGATTTATTTATTTATTTATTTCAGTTTGGTTATCGGGGAAGTCCACTGGGCCAGTGGTGTACCCATTTTCAGTGGAGGCCCGGGGAGAAAAGCTCCAATAAGCAATATGGTTACAAGGTTACATAATGCAATGGTAAGTACATACATAAATGGATACAAAGGTTACATAATGCAGTGGAAAATACATATATGCAATCAGGTACAGGAGATAAATTGGCATTGAAATACAATTTTGACATAGGTAACACAGTTTGTAGGTATTTACATTCAGGACAGTAAGTTTAGATTGACTGGACAATAAGTATATACGACTTACTTGATATTTACAATATATACAATACTTGGAGTCGAGAGAGAGAGAGGATGCTTAGTCTGAGTATGTTAGCTTAGGTTTAATTAGGATAATAGAAAAGAGGTATTAGTGCAGAGAAAAGCAGGAGAATGAAGAGCTCAAGGGGGAAATTCTTAAGATAGTTATGTAGGGTGAAAGCAGGAGCATTTACGTTTAGTGGATAGGTAAGAGAAAAGTAGGGTTTTGAAGGATTCAGAGTTAGGTGTAGTCCTGAGTGAAGGAGGGAGAGAGTTCCATTTTTTGCCAACAGTGAAAGAGAGAAGGTGTTGGCCTGCAGGGCGTTTGGGTTTGTGGACAGAGATTACATTTTGGTGTTCAGATCTCAAAGATCTGGTTGGGATGTAAGGGGGAAGGATGTTTGTTAAGGCTGGGCATTTATCTGGATAGAATATTAATTTGTGGGCAGTGGTTAGTTGGAAATAGTCTAGGAGGTTTGGGAGTTCCAGCCAGTTCAGAGATTGTAGGGTTAGGCAGTGGTGAGTAGAGGTTTTGGATTTAGTTGCAAATTTGGAGATTTTATTATAGCAAGTTTCTAGTTTAGAGGTGTTGGAAGAAGATATGTTAGTTAGTTAGTAGAGGGGCTCCATATAATAGAGAGGGTAGGAGGTAGAATATTAGCAATAGTTTGCCTTGCAGAGTTGGAGAGAAAGCGGTTATTTCTATAGAGCATGCCTAGCTTTTGATGGGTTTTCTTTATGTTTTGTTGGATGTGGATATCAAATTTAAGGTGTTCGTCTATGGTAATGCTGAGAATGTTTGCAGAAGGGACCACTTCTATGGCAGAGTTGCTTTGGTTAAGGACTTTGAAAGCATTCTTGTCAAAGGAGAAGTTTCTAGAGGGAGGAAACAGCAGAATTTTAGATTTGTTAGAGTTGAGTGAGAGATGGTTTTGGTGCATCCAGTTTTCGGTAGTGGAAAAAGCTGTTTGAATTTTAGTCAATAGTTCAGGATGGTTGGAGGCGGCACAGACTAAGGTGGAGTTGTCTGCATATTGGATAACTGTTGCATCAGGGATGATTGAGTGAAGATGCTGCAGATGTCTTGTGAGGTACATTCCAAAAGGGACGTTGTACTCTATAATGGGTCTAATGAGTGTCGAGTAGAGGGGAACAATGACCTCTTTTTTCCTGGATGAGAACCCTTTTATGATGAGGTGTGCTACATAGAAAGACTTCCTGACTACTGTGGAGATGTGACTATCAAATGAGAGACTACTGTCCACCTGGGTCCCAAGGTCTCTTATCACACATTCGGTGTTAAGTAGATTGCTGCCTATGTGGTAGTTCATGGGTACAGAGTTTTTACCAAAGGGGATGACACTGTACTTTTTGGCATTGAGCTTGAGGCCATGGCTCTGACACCAGGCATCTGTCTCAGCAAGGCCCTTCTGTAGGATGTCCACATCATTTGGGGACTTGACTATGGCTCTTAGTTTGCAGTCATCTGCAAACTTTGTTAGCCAGAGGCCTTCTGTGTTAGCCTGTACTTCAGGGAAGTAGATACCAAACAGGAGAGGTCCCAGGATGGAACCCTGTGGTACTCCACTTGTCACTGCTTTGAGGTCAGATTTGGAGTCTGCAACTTTTACAGTGTGGGTTCTGTCAGTGAGCCACTTGGCAACCCATGTTGTGATGTAGGGATTTATACGTAGTTTAGTGAGTTTAGCTATAATTCCAGAATAGGGGATGGTGTCAAAAGCTTTGGCAAGTTCAAGATAGGCTGTGTGAACCACCTTACCCTCATCTACGGCTTTGGTGACTGCCTCAAAGAAGTCAATCAGGTTCAGGAGGCATGATCTGCCTTTCACAAACCCGAACTGGGTGGGATCCAGAGGTTGGAGGTTACCAATGTCTTTGTTT
>NC_056744.1:691429668-691452168 GCF_019279795.1 Protopterus annectens | reverse complement strand
ATTATGTTTTTAAAGTTAAATTATGTAGTAACTGTTTTTTGTCAACCAGGATAGTGTAGCTGGTATAAAATGGAAGTATGAGTGCATAGAACATGTGAAACCACCCATGTATACACAAGTGTCCCATGCAGTATAGTCACACCCCTTACCAATGTAAGGAAAGCACATAGAGGGATGTCATGTAAAGTAAATTGTATGCACTTAATTGAAGTCTGTATTCTGATATATTTAATAAATGAAAAGTGAGCAATGGTTAGCAATGCTCAGCTATGCTTAGCAGGTGTAACTATTGCTAAGCCATGAATGCTAAGCAGCAGGTAGCTCAGCTAAGTGGATTTGCACACTAGTAAACAGTGCTCAACAACTTCTCCTTTAAGCAATGTTAAAACCAGGTCAGCAGGTTTGCGCACTGTTTAGCGGAGCTTCACCTTTTCAAAATGGTCCAATGGCAGCAAAGGGTAGGAATATTGCACTATTTAAATAGTGCAGGTGGGAATACAGCCATAATCTGTTATAGTCCATCTGTGCAGATACAATGGCTGATGGAGAGGGAGTGTGCTTTTGGGTAAAATGCTGGAGCATTCAGGAGTCCAGGATCATGGCTGGACTCCTAGTAAAAATACATGAGGAGAGACTGCTGCAGGGCCAGTACCAGGCTTCCCAATGCAAAGTGAAGACCTGGGACCATCTTGCACGTGACCTCACCAGTGCTACTGGCATCCCCCAGACTGGTGAGCAAGTATGGCACCACTATGCTGACCTAAAGAGTAGGAAGGGGGCACTCTTGGACCAGTGGATCCAAGATGGATGGGCCCAGAATGCTCCAGTAGTGTGCAAGTATCACTATCAAGTAGTTTGTAGCAAATAGTAGCCTGAGAATGTGATAGACAGATATGTATAATGTGTGTTTTTCTCCCCTACAGCTGCAGCAGAGAGGGCTGTGAATGTTGAAGTCCACGGTGACAGACTGCTGAGGCTGCACTGACAGGCTGGTGAGTACAAATCTATTTTGCAGTATATTGTTAAAATAGCTAAGAAGGAGTACATTGCTTACTGCTAGTAGGTATACTGTTACTGTGTGAACTGAATAAAAAAGTTTGACTGATGAATATTGAAGTACAATGAAGACCCTTAAAAAACTGTTGTGTTTATTCTGGCATGTTGTTGTAGACAAATATAGAATGTATACAGGTTCTTCACAGCAAATATGGCTATGATAGCATACATTAACTGAAGCTCATCTGTGGGCAAGCTGTTAGGAGAAACTGTAGATGGTGAAGCTGTAAAATGAGATATAAATGAAATGTCAAATATATATTGGACTAAGCTCTGAACCCTGGATAGTAATATGTAAAGTATCAAAGTGTGTTCCATTTAGCATTGCCTTGTGTTAACCTTTGCTCTCCAAATTGTAGCAATCGAAAGGAATAATGCACAGTACAATAACTATCTGTCATGCATGCATCACAGGATTACAAGTTCAGGCTGTCTAACCAAGAGACTATTAGTCAGAAACCAGTAAAACAAGACACAGCAGTTCCCCAGTAGCTCAGTGTGATGAGAAATAGCTTAGTTGCTAATTTTGTACACCCAGAAATGGTTCGAATCCAGGGAGTGGTACTAAGATGTGTGCATATCTACACACAAGGAATCAAGAATAAATGTAAAAACAGTCAGGTAGTGTTAACAGATATTTTCCCCACAGGTTTTACAGGTAAGTAAATGTTGCCTGTAGCTGTATGAAGGGTATACTAATAAACTGTGCACAACTGTTCAATTGTCCCACGACATGCCTGCAAATGAAGGAGGGTAGGTACATATAATATGCACTCTTCCCGACTCACCTCTCAACTGTACAGATATTCACTGAACCAGATATTTGTCTCAGATTTTTGGTCCGTTTTACATAAAGTAGTGGTGTCATGGCAAATCAGTGGCAAACCATTATAGACTGATGTTAGAAAATAATGATAGACATACAAATGTCAGATGTCATATCCATCAGAAAAGCCATGCAAATGCAAAACCTATTTTATCAACTTTATAACTTTGTAAGAGCAATATCTAAAAATTGCCCATATGTATGGGCCTTTGTCCCACTCTTATGTATGGCTTTGTCCAGATGTCATGCTCTAAGAGGCTGAGAGGTATGTTCCCGATACATATCTCTCAAGTGTCATGCTGTCACTGCTAGTGGTCACTGCTGCAAATAATCCTGGACACAGATAGGAAATCAGTTGACGTATTCCAGTAGTGCACTCACATAACAGCAGTTCAGGGTACCCCTCCTGTGCCAGATATGTAACCCTGAAATGTACGAGACCCTCTAGTCATGTACCCAGAGTTGTCACATTTTGTCTCATACCATTCCAGGTTGACAGTTTAATAGGCATAGGTAGATGTAAAGTGAGGGCAGACCCATAGAGTATTGAGCAGTACTGTTGTGGAAAATAGAAGCATAAACAGTTGTTAATGGACTTTTTGTCTCGACCCCCCCAGCCCTCATCTGCATCAATAATAATTACTCATATACTGTGGGTATGTTGTGCTCCAACCCTAATGTTGGGACTTGTGTTATATTATTGTTAATATGTTTGATTGCTTGCATGTTAACATACCTTGTTCAAATACCATTGCTGGTGGCCTGTTGCCATTGGTGTTACTGACATGCCATTATGATGCATACTGTTGTTCCATTTATGCATGTTCCATTTATGCAAATGTTTCAAATCTGTTTTATGGGGTTAATTGGAAAACCCATGCATGCTGTTATAAATAATCTTGAAATGTGTTGTTCATGACTAACCAACATATGTTGTAAAACCTCAACATCATAGCGTGTTTGGGAAGGAAGATCACAGTGGACCTGCCTGTCCCACCTCATCTGGCTGTGGCACCAGGCCCCACCACATCTGGGACCCAACCCAGATATCCCTTGTCTGCTGGTCCTGCACCACCTTCACGTGGAACCCCCACAGGGGATGGGGCCCGTACACCCCCAGGGGGCGGGTGCAGACAGGAGCCTGTCACCCACAGTCATGTCTGGGGTTTGGTGCACAACACCCTTTGATCTGAGTTTGGAGACCAGCTGTGCCATATTGAGGGCTGCCTGGTGCACCTCGAGGGGCAGGCCGCCCTCCTGTCCAGCCCCCAGCACAGCCAACTTTGGGGCCGTGAAGGTGCAGTGATGAGTGCCCATGGGTGGGGATCTCAGTCCCACTGTAACCATATCAGGGCCCATGGGCTTCGGATTCCTAACCACCCTCCTCGTCAAATGTGTTTACCCCCCCTCATGTGTCATATACCACCCCTAATTGCTGTCTTGTCTGTCTCCCTACCCAGTACATACAATCCCTCCCTAACATCCCACTCTCATCTTAAAAAAAAGAAAAGAAAATCTGTTCCCAAAAAAATATCGCCCCATACATAGCTGTCCATTTCACGTGTCCACTGGACACATGCAATCTGGTCTAACTGGCTTGACAAAACATTCCTGTTGTCCTCACCCCTCTCTCTGGGGTTTGGGTGCCCAAATTCACCTCCAAATTCTGTACAAATGCACAGCTGTTGCTGTATAAGAAATAGAGAGCTATGGATCTTCCCTACACCCGTCCTGCACATCCCTAGCGATCTTTCATATTGTTTTTCCCTCTCTGTGCCTCCTTTTCACTATTTTCCTATCAACCCTATTTCTTTTCTTTTAAAGAAATTAGCGCAAATGTAAGTGGGAGTGAGTTTGCTTGAAGCTAAGTGAAGCCAACACAGATTAAGCTTCTCTACGATTAACCATGTGTTGGCATTGCTTAACATCAAGCAAACCTGCTTAAAGCTGCTTTAATCACTCTAACATCAGCCACTGTTCTGTCTAGCAACAAAATAATCAGTCTTGCCAAGTCTCAAACCCAGGGCACTGTACATCATAGTCAGAGCAATGTACCACTACACCATTTGAGCTATATTGATTTCTGATGCTGTTTCAAACATATCATGCAGTAGAGTCATTCAACAGTAGGGAAAATATTCTGTAGAATCAGTGTATATATATATATATATATATATATATATATATATATATATATATATACATGATATATAGAGAGATATAGATTAATATATATATATATATATATATATATATATATATATATATATATATATATATACATACATATAAAGAAAAATATATATATATGTATATGCTCAGAACATGTAGTGGAGTCATACCTCAGAACCATACCTCTCTGGCCAAAGGCTGTCAAAATAGGGGGACAATGGTCCAAAACTAGGGACATATTTTAAATATTGCTCCTATAAACGTAGAATGTTGCTAGAGTAACATGGTTTGTTTCAGCATACATGTTAATATGTATGTAATCATTTACTGACAGAAATCCTCAGATCATCACAGTGATTTACCAGAGAAATAAAAAAAAATGAATCTGTGGAATAGACCAGAAATATGAGCAATAAACCTGGACATTCTGAAACAAACCAGCCAGTTGACAGGTATGCTCAGAGCCTCTTAGTGCAATGAATCTGGACCAAGCCTGACAAAGTGGGAAGAGAAAGCCATGAAAACAGGGACATATCTGAAATACTGTAGTAGATAAGCTGACACAGTTGCTGCAGTAACACCTTCCAGTCAGTCCCAGTATATATTGACTGAAATAGCACAAATCCAACACTCAATTACTTCTCACTAGTTAGTGACTTAAATCCTCACATCATCCCACTGATGTGTCAGAAATACACAACACTTATGGGGGCCAGGCAACAGTACATCCTACAAATATCTGGACATAACATCACATTAGGGAAACTACACTTAGTTGCTAAGCATGTCACCAAGCACCGTCCAAACTACAGTCAGACTGACACAACACTAACCCAAATCCGCAATGGGGAATTACACATGTATTGGCAAATATATCAGGCTCTACAGGGATGTAACAGCACTGAAAAACAGACACCAGTGTGAAAGTGCATACCCACAACCAATTTCATCACAGTCACAGTGACATACCAGTAAACCAAATGAACAGTAGAGTATAAGGACTGTGTGAACAAAAACATCATTATGTTTGCCACTCACACACTACTCCTACATATACTGGCCCAATTCACAGTGTAGTATGATGCCTGTCTGTGGTACAAGACATGTCTCAGTCTACCCCTACAAACATATACAGCCAATAGACCACCAGAAACTGGAGCAGCATGCACAGTCATATAGAAAAGGGGCCATAACACTCACATCTACCCCCCTCCCTACACAGGCCAAACAACATTTACACACTACACTGCTACACAATCCTGACAGTCTGTCAACAATCATCGGAAATAAACAGACCTCTCAACTGTACAAAGTCCCACAGAATGCCCAGGCAATGTCCTCATATATAAGGCCTCTTACACATAACATGTCTGGCATTCTGATACATCACTGGGATGGTATCAGGAATGAAGACACTAAATAATGATAACCATACCTATCAACCTCTTACTGCATAACATCTGGACAAAGCCTGATATGCTTGGGGGACAGAGGCCCAAAACAGGGGCATATGTGAAATATTGCTGTTATAAACTGAGACAGTTGCTGGTGTAACAGGGTTTGTTGTAACACATCTTTTCTGAGGGTTATGAAGTCAGAAACACAAATGGATGATACCATTTACTGACTGCAATCCCCAGAGTAAGCTAATGATTTTCCAAAGGCAAAAAATGTATGAGGAACACACCAAACATAAGAGTCCAAACTCTGGCCATCCTGCGGCTAGCCCTAGAGTTGAGAGTTATGTCAACCACATAATACTGTCAGACTTAAAATCATGCAAAAAAAGCACTTTCCACACAAACCTTGTTAAACTAGCATTAATTCAACTGTATAACAGCAATACTTACATTCTGTCCCTATATCTTGGAAATTCTCCACCAGTTTGTTGGACAGTCTCCACAGTTCTCAGTGTAAGAGGTATTTCCAACTACCGTCTGTGATGCTGTTGTTTGCACACTTCCAGGAAGTTCTCCTCACAGGCAAGGAAAAGGGGCAATGCTTATATATTATAGGAGTGTATTGCCATGACATTGGCTATAGGAATAACAACACAGCTGTTCTACATGCAAATAGTAAGTGGGGGACACCAACTGGTGCACAGGCCATCAGCTGCTCATGAGCATTACCTACAAAAGGAAAGCTGCTGCTTATGCAAAACAGATGTATACCCTACATCTTGCAGAGAGAGAGGCAGAAAGAGAGACAGACAGACAGACAAACAAACCGACCAACACAAATTGGAATCAAACCAACTATACTTGGAAAAAAAGGTATGTCAAACAAGTAAGCATGTAAAGGAGTAGGAAGTTCAACAAATATGTCTCAACATGACTTGCTGTACTGATATATTGCTGATCAGATCCTATGGCCACAGCATCTGGGTCTGTCTGCAGTGACATACATCACAGCTTAGACCCCTGAGTCACCCCAGGAAAGGATGGCTCATATATGACTACTACGGGAGTCCGTGTTGAACAATACTGACTGTGACACTGCTAAGCCAGCTACTGGGATGTTGTGGATATTCATATGTTAATTGTGAATACAACTATGATATACATGTTTGTCTCAGAAATGTGAGAGACCTATACAGGGCATTTGCATAGTAAACTACTGTTGCAGATGTGTGTGTTGAACTGCATGTGATATACTGAGCTCATACCATTCAACTGTCCAGTGTTATGCACAATGACCATATGTATGCCTCATATTTGTTGTCGTTTACTCATAGAGTTGTGCTATGCCTGAAAAATCATTGGCAACCTGCGAAGACTGATATTACAACATTGCTTTCTCTTTCTCTTGGCTTTTCCCATTAGGGGTCACCACAGCAGATCATCTGTCTCCATTTCTTCCTGTCCTCTGCATCTTGCTCACACTAACCACTTGCATGTCCTTTCTCACCACATCCAGACACCTTGTCTTAGGCCTTCCTCTTTTCCTCTTACCTGGCAGCTTCATCCTTGCCATTCTTTTCCCAATATACTCAGCATCCCTTCTCAGCACATGTCCAAAACAACATAATCCCACCTTTCTGGCTTTGTCTCCAAACCATCCAACCTGGGCTGACTCTCTAATATAATATTCCTAATCCTGTCCAACCTCGTCACACCCAGTGCAAATCTTAACATCTTTAATTCTGCCACATCCAGCTCTGACTCCTGTCTTTTTGTCACTGCCACTGTCTCCACCTCATATAACATAGCTGGTCTCACTACCCTCTTGTAGACCTTCCCTTTCACTCTTAATGGTACTGGTCTGTCATAAATCACTCCTGACACTCTTCTCCACCCTCCGCATCCTGCCTGTACTTTCTCTTCTTCACCTCTCCCTCACACTCATCATTACTCTGAACTGTTGATCCCAAGTATCTAAACTCATCTACCTTTGCAAACTCTACTCCCTGCATCCTCACCATTCCTCTATCCTCCCTCCCATTCACACACATATATTCTGTCTTAGTCCTGCTGACCTTCATTCCTCCCCTCTCTAGAGCATATCTCCACCACTCCAGGGTCTCCTCAACTTGTCTCTTACTCTCACTACAGATTACAGTGTCATCTGCAAACATCACAGTCAGCAGAAACTCCTATCTTATCTTGTCTATCAACCTGTCCATCACCAATGCAAATAAGAAAGGGCTCAGAGCTGATCCTTGATGTAATCCCATCTTCACCTTAAACGCATCTGTCACTCCCACTGCAGAACTCACCGCTGTTACACTACCCTTGTACATATCCTGTAGCACTCTTACATATTTTTCCTCCACTCCTGACTTCCTCATACCCACAGCTCCTCTCTAGGCACCCTGTCATATGCTTTCTCTAAGTCCATAAAGACACAATGCATCTCCTTCCAACCTTCTCTGTACGTCTCCATCAACACTCTCAGAGCAAACATTGCATCTGTAGTGCTCTTTCCTGGCATTAAATCATACTGCTGATCACTAATCATCATCTCCTTTCTTAAACTAGCTTCCACTACTCTTTTCCATAACTTCATGCTGTGACTGATAAGTGTTATCCATCTGTAGTTACTACAGCTCCACACATCACCCTTATTCTTATAATCGGTACCCAAACAATTTTTCTCCACTCCTCATGCATCCTCTCACTTTCCAAGATTTAATTAAACAATCTTGTTAAAAACTCCACTGCCATTTCTCCTAAACACCCCCATGCTTCCACAGATATGTCATCTGGACCAACAGCCTTTCCATTCTTTATCCTCTTCATAGCTATCCTTACTTCCTCCTTGCTAATCTGTTGTAGTTCCTGATTCACCATACCCACATTATCCAACCTTCTCTCTCTCTCTCTCTCTCTCTCTCTCTCTCATTCTCTTCATTCATCAGCCCCTCATAGTATTCTTTCCATCTGCTCAACACACTCTCCTTGCTTGTGAGTATATTTCCCCCATTATCCTTTATCACCCTTATCTGCTGCACATCCTTCCTAGTTCGGTCCCTCTGTTTAGCCAATTGGTATGGGTCCTTTTCTCCATCCTTAGTGTCCAACCTTTCATACAACTCTTCATACACCTCATCTTTAGCCTTTGCCACCTCTCCCTTTGCCATGGACCTCATCTCCTTATACTACTGTCTACTTTCTTCATCTGTCTGACAATCCCGCTTCTTCTTCACCAACCTATTTCTCTGTATACTCTCCTGTATTTCCTCATTCCACCACCAGGTCTCCTTGTCCTCCTTCCTCTGTCTAGATGTCACACTAAGCACCTTTCTAGTCATCTCCCTTACTAGCTCTGTTGTAGTTACTCAGATAGTTGGTAACTCTTAACTGCCACCCAGTGCCTATCTTAACTCTTCCCTGAACTCAACCTCACAATCACCCTTTTACAGTTTCCATCATTTGATCCTTGGTGCTGCCCTCACACTCCTCCTCCTCTTCTTCATCACCAACATCATCCCACAGGCCAACATTCAAAGCTGCCTAACTACACTTTCCACTTTCACCACTTTACAGTCTCCAGTCTCCTTCAAACTGGGCCTCTTGCATAGGATATAATCCACCTGTGTGCATCTTCCTCCACTCTTGTATGTCACACTATGCTCCTCCGTCTTGTTAAAATATGTATTCACCACAGCCATGTTCATCCTTTTTGCAAAATCCACTATTATCTCACCTTCTTCATTCCTTTGCTTAACACCATACCTACCCATCACTTCCTCATCCCCTCTGTTCCCATCATCAACATGCCCATTGACATCTGCTCTAATCACCACTCTCTCACCCTTGAGTACAGTCATAACCACTTCATCCAACTCACTCCAAAATTTTTCTGTCTCATCCATCGCACACCCAACTTGCGGAGCATATGCACTAACAACATTCATCATTACACCATCAATTTCCAGCTTCATAAACATCACTCTATCCGACATTCTTTTCACCTCCAAAAACATTCTTGGCATATTGTTCCTTCAGGATAACCCCTACACCATTTCTCCTCCCATCCACACCATGACAGAACAATTTGGACCCACCTCCGATACACCTAGCCTTACACCCCTTCCATCTGGTCTCTTGCAAACATAATATATCAAGGTCTCTTGCAAACATAATATATCAAGGTCTCTCACAAATATAATATATCAACCTTCCTTCTGTCCATCATATCAGCTAGCTCTGTCCCTATACCAGTCATTCTGCCAAGATTAAAAGTTCCTACTCTCACTACGACACTCTTAGCCTTTCTCCTCTCTTCCTGCCATATGAGTGTCAGACATCCTCCAGGGTAGGTCTGTGAATGGAAATGCTACTGTGCTATCAAATGACTTGTGTGTTACAGCAATATTAAGAAAGTGTCACTAATGTTGGCCCGTTGCCTCCCATGTATGTGTGGCTTCCTCCAGATGTCTTGCTCTAACAGGTTGACAGGAATGACTGAGCAGCAATAGTGAAAATACAGTGTGCCATGCTGACGTAGAACAGAAATGTATATCAGATATTAGCTGTGCACATGTATGTATGAGTAGGTGTACCTGGCTGCCTCATAACAACAGACATGGGATGCAAAACATCAGGTAAATAAGCTGTACATGTTGTACATGTGTGTAATCTTAGTTTCTGTGCATCCAACAGAGTTAGGCTTCTACAGCTACTAGTTGTTGCATTGCCCTGACACAGACATGGGTATTAGAATAAGCATGATTATCAAGTTGAAATTGTAGAGGTGTCCAACTGTGTTATGGCCTTGTGTCTACGCCTACTACAAACAGCTATATGACCACTTACATAGCTGTATGGACTCAGCAATACCTTACCTGTAAAACCTGTCTCCACCAGGGTAGAGTAATCCTCTTTGCTGGACAGCAGCAATACACAAACCACATAATTGGTCACTGTATTGGCTGTACAGGGCAAAGTAGGAGCAGGCACCAACTTGGCAGCAAGTCAACCTTTGTTTGAATGAGCATATAAAGTCACAGGTGGATTACTGTAAGGCAAACTATGAGTACAAATTGGACACATCCACCAAGGGAAATCACAAGATCATCTTCACATATGTCTGCAATCCCAGAGGCAACAACCCAACCCACCCTGTGAATGTGGTCAATCACAACACATACACACACACACCATAGCTATAGCCAACCTGCTGCAGACAGGTTTAGGGCAAACATCACCCCTCTGACTCACCATCAGCATAGGTGGATATGCACAGCACCCACACCCTTCCCCTCCTCATCAGGGAGCAAGTGCATACTGCCTAATCAAAGTCAACAAAAGCAAGTTTCCATGGGACCTGATAACATTCTGTATGCAGGCAAAGCCTGAGCACCACTGACATCCCATCTGCAAGGAAGACGGCCACTGTCATCCCTCTACACAAACATGAATGGTGATTTATGCAATGTACTGGCCCTCATTGGGGGGAACATGACACATCAGGACCAGGAGTCCAATGCAGGTTCATACTGCGCTGATAGATGACAGGGGTATGATGTGGTTGTAAGTGGTGGCTAATGATAGACAATATTGATGTGCTGGCTCTGTAAATAACTCTGGGCAATGTCTGCAGTCCTGTGATGTGTTTCCCTGTTTATGCCTTCCAGGTGGCATGCAGCGTCAGCCAGCATATACTGCAGATGAAAATGCAGCTATCACTGATGCCATAATCCAGCACCATGCGGTGCTGTTCGGCCATAGCTGACAAAATCTGCAGGAGCAGATTGCCCTGTGGGATGACCTTATCCACAGAATTAACACCTTTTGGCTACCATGGACACACATACGATCAGGTCAGGCATCGGGCAACTGACCTGATTCATCCTTTTCATCAAAGGGATGCTGCTATGGCAAGGGACCGTACTGCTACAGGTGGGGGTCCAACCACACACTTACAGCAACAGAGTAGCTCCTTGCCAACCTTGGGGCAGCCCCCACATGACAGCCAACACAAGAAACACAAGTCGTGGCAGTGGGTGGCACCCAGGCAACAGGTGAGGAGCGTCCAGGTAAAGCCACAGTGCACATCAATTTAATCATGTACCAGTCATACTGTCTTCTATAAAGTATCTAGATGCATGTGTCATTTCAAACTGCATTTGTGGGGGGGGTTAGTAATGCACATAAGTGCACATCTATGGTGAAGGACAGCAAATTGTGTACTATCAGAGCTTGTACTGTACCTTTGCAGAAAAGTAGCATTCCTCTTGTACCAATGCCAAATGTGAGTCTGCTGACAATTCATCTCCCCCACAACTACATAGTTACCTCTGGTCTGGATGAGGGACAGCAGCCTGAAGACAGTGAGTATGGGATTTTCCTGTTGTGGCTCACTAGTACCCCATGCATGTTAAGGTCATGCGTGTGACCATGCACACAACTGTTACTCTCAGCCATTTTGCAATATTTGCATGTTCACTTCTGGTGGGGTTAACTGCATTGCATCACAGTGGTCATCACAGATGCCTATTTGCAGATGTCACATATCTATAGCATATCGCACAACCTGTCATTGCAAGAAATCTGGATAAAGACTGACAAAATGGGGGACAAAGGCCCAAAACTAGGGACATATTTTATAAATTAGTGTTATACAGTGCATATAAATGTTGTACACACACCTGTTAGAATGCCAGGTATTTGTGATATACAAAAATGAGAGCACAATAAAACATTTCTGAACTCTTCCAACCTTTCATGTGACCTATAGCCTGTACAATTCAACTGTAAAACAAACAAATCTGTTAGGGGAACAATTATGACAAATAAAAATGTACAAGAAGCTAGATGCATATGTGTGCACAGGCTGAAGTTAATACTGTGTTGAAGCAGCTTTTGATATAATTACAGAATTACGTCTTCTTGGGTACACACCTGCCATCAATTACAGAGACTCTTTGATTAACAGTAAATAACGGCCAGCTGTCCTACCACGTTTATCCTTAAATTTCCTAAGTTTCCTGCTACAACAGCCATATTTCATATACAGCTTATGAAGCAGCAAAGGGATCTCATTTGTGAAAGGTATCAGCCCAGAGAAGAGTACACACACATTTCCACAGCATTGCAAATACCACGGAACACAGTGAAGATAGTCATCAAATGGGGATGAAAATATGGGGCAACTGTGACATTGCAAAGAACTGGACATCCCTCCAAATGTGTGGAAAAGACAAGACCCAAACTGGTCAGGGAGGCTGACAGGAGACCTACAGCAACACTACAGGAGTTGCAGGACTCTCTGGCAAGTACTGGTTGTGTACTACATGTGACAACAATCTCCTGTATTCTCCACATGTCTGGCCTATGGGGTAGGGTTGGAAGATGGAAGGCTTTTCTCACATAGAACAACATCCAGGTCTGGCGAATTTCTCAAGAAAAATACATCAGGTCTCCCAAAAGCATGCGGGGAAATGTGTTATGATGTAATGAGACCAAGGTTGCACGTTTTGGCCACAATACCAAAAGGATAGTTTGGGCCAATAACAACACTGTGCATCACCAAAAGAACACCATCCCCATGGTGAAGCATGGTGATGGCAGTGTCCTGCTTTGGGGTTGCTGTTTATAAGCTGGAAGTGGGCCTTTAGCCAAGGTAGAGGGGATTAGGAACAGTTCAAAATACCAGTCCCTTTTGGCCCAAAATCTTCATGTGTCTGCTAGAAAGCTGTGGATGGAGAGGAATTACACCTTTCCACATGACAATGATCCATACCATACATCAGAATCCAAAAAAGAATGTCTTCACCAGAAGAAAATCAATGTTTTGGAATGGCCCAGCCACAGTCCACACCTACATCCAATAGAAAATCTGTGGGGAGCCTGGAAGATGCCTGTGCCAAAGAGATGCCCTCGCAATCTGACAGAGTTGGAGGGCTTCTGCAAGAGAGAGTGTACAAACATTGCTAAGCTGAGATGTGCCATGCTGATACACACCTTCCCTAAAGGACTAACTGCTGTTATGAAATCAAAAGGTGCTTTAACAAAGTATTAGTTTAAGGGTGTACACAGTCATGCAACCAGCCTATTGTACGTATTTCATCTTCTACATGTTACCCCTAACCGATGTGTTCAATTGAATTGTACAGGTTATAGGTCACATTAAAGGTGGGAAATGCTATCACATGATTTCTGTGGTCTCGTGTTTTATATCAGACAAACCTGACATGTTAACAGGGGTGTCTACACTTATAATATCCACTGTAACCTTAGAAGGTTGTTAGTGTAATCTGTTCTGTAGTAACATACATGTACTGTGGGTTTTGAAGTGTGAAACTCAAAATAGGTCATTAAATAGAGACACCAGTCCTCATATCATCCCAGTAATGTGTCAAACACAGGATTTATGACAAACAGACCAGAAATATGAGCCACACATGTAGACATTTAGCAACACTCTGCACAGTTGAAAGGTATGTTCTGTAGGAGTTGCCACTGTGCTATACAGGTGAACAGCAATTAAGTGCACATGGGTACAGTGTGTGTGAGTTGAAGGCCCATCACCTACTAACACTACTCATGTATCACAGAGGTGTATATAAGTAGTAACATTAAGTGGAAAGGGCTGCACTGCATGATGTTGAGGGCCTGTTCAGTGTGTGTATGTAGTGGTCTGACTGTGCTGTGAATCTCACCAGTTGGCTAGTGTGAGGTCTGTGTAATGCCTGTCTGCCACCTCACCTGTATGTGTGTCTGTGTGTGTGTGTGTGTGTGTGTGTGTGTGTGTGTGTGTGTGTGTGTGTGTGTGTGAGTGTGTGTGTGCTTGTGGATGTGGTCAGTGTAGCAGCAAATGTTATAGGGCAGGTATCAATTTACATATGTTGTCTTCCCCCCACAGGTGGTCATGGTGGTCGTAGTCCCTCCTGCTCAGAATCTGATGTCAATGTCTCTGCAGACTCTGACAATGATGACGGTCATAGTCAGGCACATGTGGGGTTGTCAGGGGTTGAATCTGTGCCATCGGTTGGCATCCCACAATCATCCACAATGTCCCTGCACACAGTCATAATGCCCACACATGCCCCGTCCCCAGAAGCCACAGATGATGGACAGTTGGCAGGTGGTGGCATGGAACAGGTTAGTGTGGTGACTATGGCAGGTGTGAGTGTAGACACTGGCCATAGTCAGAGTGCAGGCGAAGACGCACCAGGCAGATGGACAGGGGTGCTCACAGGAGGACTGCTGCTCATCAAGTCGCTGTCGCAAGTGCCACAGCAGGTGTCACCAGATGCATGTTTCAGACTGTCATGGATGTACAGGCATGTAGTGAGCACAACACCAAATACTCAGGGTGTTGGATGCAACTCTTCCTGATTTACGTGGTAACATACATGACCTTGTTGAAGCCACACACCAAAATACTGAGGTCATGAATAGACAGTGAGGTGAGACCATGGCAATCCTCGACCATGGCATGTCTGTGCTAGAGTGTGTGGTGGGAGATGGACATTAGCCACATGGATGTAGGTCAGCACCAACATCAGCTGAGAGTCTATGGGGCCATGCACCTTCACACTTCTATAGTGGGAGTGACACCAGCACTACGGAGCAGGCCATGGGCATGTGGTCCTGGCCGGTCCTGTCAGGGACACAGATCCTCAGACAACAGTCACCATCAGGAAGCAGTACTGCATCTGGCCTTGGGCCTAGTGGTGCCAATGTGACCCCCGCCAGGACCAGTTCCCATGTCCGTTGCTGGAGACGGTGAACTGGACACCCTGACATGTACGGTTCACAGCTGTCCAACATACGCTTGTGTACAGCAGCCACATGGCGTAACTGTGTGCATATATACACACCCACACACATCTGTATCACAGGCAGGTCACCTCCAGACACACACAGCACCTCTGCACAGCCCATCTATAGGATACCCCTCCAAACACACACACATGATGTCAACCTTATGGCCCAGCCTAGACCTCTGGCAAACCCACAACACACCCTGTGCATATGATGATACCAGTGCCACATCCCTGTCATCCATACCATTGATGGAGGGACATGCTAATATGGGGCTGATGCACAGGGTGAATATAGTACAGTGTAGCTATGTAATAGTGTGTAAGGTGCTGTCTGCTTGCATTTGTTATGGGTACACATAAAGGTGTATGTACCTTATTTGTCATGATGCATTATTGCTGCTAGTACCACTGACTGAATGTAGTCTAACATGCTGTATTCTGTTGTGTTCCAGGTGTCTGTGTGTCTGCAGGCTGTGGCCCTGCAGACATTCCCAACATGGAGTATGGCAGAGTAGAAATACACCAACCATTTCATAGCCAAGGTCCAGCTTTATATGTACGTTTAACAGGTGTGTATGCATGCAACAGTGTGTGATGGACAGTGTTGTCAGACAGTGTGACCTTGCATACATACCCCTTGTCACAGACGGGTAGCCTTCAGACATGTCACCTTAGTGTTGTGTAGTACCACAGGCTCATACATACAGAACAGGTTACTGGAGTACTGTCAGTAGGTCCCTCACAAGCTTAGCCATTAGATTAACTGCAACAGATTCAATCACCTGTCAGCACCTGTTGCCCCTGCCATTTCTTTCCCATACACTCAACCCTGATGCAGTTGGTGAGGGCATGCATGGTACTGTGTATGACAGGTTTGAGGTATGTATTCCTGAGTTCACAGGGTGGAACAGGGAGACAAAATGGTATATCCTTTGCATACACACAGTAAAGACTGACACAGGGGATGTACATACAGTAACACAAACACAGTTGGCAATAGACAGATTATTAAACCTACATATCCACTTTAATGTGCTATAGTGCTACATACACATGACATGCCCCACATAGATTATATGTGTGGGACATAATCCACTACCTTTTATAACACATAATGTTGTGAATGCCTTCATGGATGTTGAGATAACTCACCAGAAATAACAACTGGAGTCATCTATTGCTCCTACAAGCCTGGACAAGCGATAGGGTAACAGACATTGTATCATCATGATGTTTCAGTCAGGTATGATATCTGATACTGGCATATGTGTCAGTACACTGACTGTGACCTGTTTGGCAACAATATTACTTACATGGTCATTGTTAGGGGACACAGACCACATATAGGTTACAAACATCTGGATATTCTGTGGACATCTGTACAGATGACTGTTATGGCCTGTACAACGGTTTAACATATTGCATGTAAGGCAGATGCCATTAACATGCTATAAATAAATAAATAACTAATAAATAATAAATGCTATAATAAAGTAATGCTATTGGGAGGTGGTAAACAGGCATGGATGGTAAACACATCAAAATGGTATAACCCACACAGGATATGATTCTCACACACACACACACACACACACACACACACACACACACACACACACACACACACACACACACACACACACACACACACACACACACTTACTTGCCAGTATTGAGATTAGAACCCCTGCCTATCTATTGATTTGTACTATAGTGTTATGCAGTTATCGTACGAGCTACAGAGCTTACTGGGCTGACAACTGGCCAAAGGTGCTGATAAAGGGAATGACATCAGCAGGACTGATAAAGTGGGGAGCTGGGTGGGAAACATATCAAAATACTTCTTCCTACAAACATACACAGTTACATACCCACACATACATTTGCTGAATCTGAGAGTAGAACCTGTACTTATCTAGGTATTTGTACTATAGTACTAAGTAGTTATCACACATGCTACAGAGCTTACTGGACTGACAACTGGTCAAAGGTGCTGATAAGGGGAATGACATTGGCAGGACTGATAAAGTGGGGCTCTGGGAAGTGTTGTGGGTGGGAATGGCCTAAAACTGTTTAACCTACAAACAAACACACACACTCCCTCACTCTCGCACACACAACTTTCACACACACGGTTGCCAGTATTGGGATTAGAACTCCTACCTACCTTTATTTATATTTATTTATTTTACATTTGTTGACCAGGCTAGTCTAGCTGGATACATGTCCTTTTTCAGAAGAGGCCCAGGGAGAAAAGCTCCAGAGGAAAAGAAGGTACATATCATATACAAGCAAAATATTATATATATATATAGTAGAAAAAAAAAAAAGATCATATATAAGCAAAAGTAAGTAAGTAAGTATAAAAACACATATAATAAAATATTACAATTACATTCTGTTGACTGACTACAGAAAGGAGAAAGTAAAAAATATTCATATAAAAAACATAAAAACAAAATTGGTTTAATTCCATTAAGAAATAGGTGGAGGCTTTTGTAGTTATCTAAAGAAGGTTTCAGTGAAAGAGGATCTGGGAAAGAGGATGATGATTTTAGGGATGGGAGGAGGCTAGGGTTGTGGACGCTTGGTGTTATAGTTGGTTAGTAAGGAGGGATTACCAGGGGACTTTTTAATTTTTGATTTTTGAATTGATTTTTGATTTAGAGGAGTCTTAGTTTGTTTGGGATGGAGTGGAAGAGAGAGTTTTAGTGAATGGCCCGGAGAGCGCCACCTCCCACCTGTAAGAAAGCTGCTTTTTTTGTTGATTTGAACTTTGAAGTGAGATAGAGGATCTAAGTATTTTGCTCAATGAGGGGTTTTGTCTGGTTGGTTCATTATTTTTTGGTTGGTTGCAAGTTTTGTGAGTTTGAGTTGATATTGGGCAATTCTATTGAGCAAACAGTGATTTTTAGAGTTATTTGGTGATAGTTAGATGGTGAGTTTGATGGCTATAAATCTGGGCTATATGGTTAGTTGCTATATAAGTTTATTGAGAGAATTGAGCTTGAGCCTATTGAGTTTGTTGGGATTGGATAGAAAGGGTGGAAAAGGAGATGGAGGAAAGGATAGTTAGTTTGGTGTGTGTTAGGAAGTTTTCTGTCTGGGGTCTATGTTCTTTTGTTGTTTACATTTGAGTGAAGTTTCTTGTCAGTTGTTGGACAGGGCTACCTAGTTATTTTTACTATAGTGTTACACAGGTATCACATGTGCTACAGAACTTATAGGGGCGATAGGCATCCAATGGTACTTCTAAGGTGAATGACAGCAGCAGATCTTGTGAAGTAGGGCAATGTGAGGTGTACTAAGTGGGAACAGTCTCCTAATACTTAGACCTACGGACACATACACACACACACACACACACACACACACACACACACACACACACACACACACACACACACAGGCAGGTGATGTGATATTATAAACCCAGCCTTAGTACTATTACACAATGAAGCTCACCTTTTATGTTGGCACATGCAACTGTTTACAACTGGTATGCCACTGTCCACAGCAGGACATCACTGTATGCCATTCAGGGTATCCATGTGTGTGACTCACTCTGTCTGTGTCCCTCTGTGTTTCTCTCTCTCTGTCACTGTCTGTCTCTCACCTCCCCACATCTATGTGTGTGTATGCTTCACATATGTTGTTATATGTTGCCATATATATGTCTGTGTATCACATGCAACAGATACAGATATATCACATATAGGCCACCTACAGCTAGCTGAGGGTAATCCTGTCTGATGTGTGTGTGTGTGTGTGTGTGTGTGTGTGTGTGTGTGTGTGTGTGTGGAGACAGTTAAGGTGTACATAGCTGTCTATATGCACAGACATATATACACAATACAGTCATATAGTCCGATATGGGTTCCAACATGTCCTGTGATTCTCTAAGTATAGGAGCATGCCCAGTGTGACCTTCTATAGTTAGAGTGGGACTCCATTCCAGAGATAAGTGTACTGTGGTCTGGGGTTTTGTGTGCTACAACCATACCTCTCAGGAGTACACAGGACTTTCCTTGGGGTACTGGGTTTGTTTAGCAGACATTTTCCGTCATATCTGTAGTCTGACACTGCAGTGTATTGTGTCATTCCCTAGTGCCAGACATCCTCAGATCATCACAGTGCTTTACCAGAGGAATACTAGTTGCATGATGCCTAGACCAATATTATGAGGGCAGCTATGTACATTCTTGCCCAACAAGGCCAGTTGTGAGGTGTGGCTGCAGCCAGTTGAGTGATGACGCACTGTCTAAACACTCCAGTAACTTTGTGATATACTGGCTGGGGATCTCCTGCTTGTGTGGTATCTTTCTAACTTGAGATGTCATATCCTTGTTTGGCTATATCTCACAGCTGTACATTTTTTGGCAGATTGTCCAGGTGTTTGGCTAGAGGTTTCATCCCTTCTATGTAAACTTGTGTTTTTATGGAAAGTTAGTTACTTATAATTTAAGAGTGATGTTAAAAAATAATGACAGACATTACTGTTTCAGGCTACCTAACCTTTAGACAATTCCCGCTACTGGAAACCCCTCATCCTACCAACTTTCTCAGTATGTAAGAGCAATACTTACAACACATGCCTATCATTGTACCTTTGTCCCACTTTTATTTCTGCCCTTGTCCAGACGTCTTACTGTCAGAGGTTGGGAGTTATGGGTGTAGATTGCATTCTACCGTGCAAGCATGTCCATTATATGCAAAAGCAAACATAAAAAAAATTATTGAAAATAACCACTGGCAACAGTGCCAAAAAGCACTATATTCACAAAAGCCTTAGCACCTCGGCAACACAGCCTTCAAGAAGTCCATTATATGTGTAGTATATTCCACATAGCACTGTGACTTCCAGGTATATCAGTTGCAGAGCAGTAGGTGTCACTGACATGCATAATAGTTGGCACTGCAGTTATCCGCACATGGCCCTGTCAAAGACAACATTGTATCAAGGGCACTACAAGACAACTGCCAGGAGAATGTGCTGGCCAGATCCTGACAGTATTAACCATACATACACATACCTCATTGACCCCTGCATATTGTGGACATGCAACATCTTTTCATGTGTATTGGGACAGCCCTGCCAGTGTGTGCTATGCTGCTATTTCCCCGCAAACATACATGTTAGTGCCTTTCTGTGGGTATATGGGGGGTGCACCTGTCAACTGTACACACTTGCACAGACTTTGCTGATATTCGCTTTACATTTTGGTTCCATTTACCATATTATTGTTCCCTGTCTTGGGGACTAGAGGCATATCAGTAAAGACCACAGGTCAGATTGTAATGGCATACATTTGAGTTTCAGACTTCTTACCCTTCATAGCCTTACTGCAACTGCGAGACCTGCCGTGCTATCACTGTGTGAGTCTGTAGGGGGGTAATTTGACAATTGCTGCCATTTGTGGGCCTTTGCCAGACATTTATCTCTGGTTTTCTACAGCTGACGTGCTGTGTGGGTCTGAGGGGTGGGTATGGGGCCCCACACTGACATCCATGCCTGTGACCTATGACCCCTCAGTTAGTTGTCCCCATACATATACTGCAGTGGGATTTGCCACCTTGGGTACTACTGCATAGTGTGGGGAGGGCAGTACTGGGCAGACATTTCCTGGTGGCCCACATAGCTGTCAGTTGTCTGCTGCTATCCCAGTAGGCCACCCCATTCCCTTGCATGCATGCAGCATTATCATAGAAATGCTACCAAAACATACTAATCCATTCATTTATTGTTAAGAAGACTGACTTACCTTGTGCCTGCTGCAGTTGTGAGGATGGTGCTTGAGGGCCGCCTATGTTGGATGCACACAGTACACTGCCTATACAAGGTAAGTTACAGGTAATGTGATGTGTGTCATCAATTTTACTGTGTGTGCGAGTCAGAGAGAGGTGTCAGTCCTTGGGGTCCCTACAGTGTCAGTGTTTGTGCTGTGCATTGCCTCTTTGCCAAGGCCTGAGCATACTGGGCACACCTCTGTCTGCCTACAGGATCAGGCTCAGGGGCTTCTTTCTCTGAGTACCTCTGTGCCTGCGGGGACCTTGGCAATGGTGGTGGGCTGTGTGACCCTTCCCCATGCTGTTCCTGCTGCAGCTGTTTCCGCAGGATCATACTGTGTAGCATGGCACATACTATGAAAATGTGTGCACATGTGGCTGGAGAATACTGCAAGGCTCCATCAGATATGTCAAGGCAGTGGAACCATGACTTGAGCATCCCAAACACATGCTCTATAATGATCCTGGTTTGTGCGTGTGCCTCATTATGGCGTTCTTGTGTGGGTGCATGTGCATTTCTGATAGGTGTCATCATCCACGGCTCCAGTGCATAGCCAGCATCCCCCACCAGATGGCCAAATAGGATGACCCCACTGGCAAATGCCTGGTACAGCTGTGACAAATGCCCGATGTGGGAGTCGTGATAGCTTCCAGGACTGCCAGCACACACATTCATGATAATGTCCTGGGCACTGCACATGACCTGGTAGTTGATGGAGGGTAAGCCCTTGCAGTTTATGTAGACCCTACCCTGTTCACGGGGTGGTGCTTTGATGTGGATGTGCATGCAGTCTATTGCACCCAGTACCTCCAGGTATTCTGCTACACAGTGGAAGAGACGCATATTGCTGGTCCTCTCCTCACGGGTTTTGGGGAAGTAAATGTGCTCACCGGCATGTGGTAGCATGACATCCAGTACCCTGGATGCAGATGCTTGTGAGACCTCCATGATGTCTCCACTAGGTCTTTGGAAAGTACATGTAGCTAGTATTCTTAAGGCTACACATACCTTGGTATCCACTGGGATGGTTCCCCTCTGTTGGCTCTGGGTCTGCGTTGAGGCCGGCACAGCTCGATGACTTGCTGCAGTATGTCTCTGTCCACCCTATAGCGCTCTACTATCTCTGGATCATGTAGCCCCTGGTAGGTTACCCCGGGTCTGACCACTCTTCTCCTCCTCCTCGGTCTGTGGCAGTTGTCAACATTATCCTCCTCACCGCCCTCAGCCTCTCGCACATACTGATGGATCAAAGCAATGACAGCCCTTAACATTTTTCCAGTTAAACTCCCCCCGCTTGCGTACACCAATGGTGCAGAGTTTGTGAGAAAAAACAGACTGTAAGGTGTTTCCATAGTTTATACTGTTGTGCTGCAGATGCTGCCTGTATGATTGGCTGACTATAATGCATTCCACCTGCTAGCTATGTAATTTGTACTTGACTGC